>NC_037543.1:21152195-21161328 GCF_001531365.2 Cynara cardunculus var. scolymus
AACCAAAAATCTTAAAGATATTTATAAACGTATATAAAAAAATCATATACAAATAAAAAAAAATACGTATTCTTAATACTTTATTAATTAATAATAATATAGAATTAATTAATTTATATAATTATTAGAAAAACACGTATTCTCTAATAAAAATATAAAACCAGTCAAACTTCAAAATCGTTAAAATTAATAGTTCTCGCCACATTACACGGATATACAACTAGTATATATATATATATATATATATATATATATATGTGTGTGTGTGTGTGTATGTGAGAAAAAGTTTTTAACGAGAACGTTAATTATTTATAAAAAACAAAAAATATCGATAATATATAAAATCATATATGATTTTACAAACTAGAAAGAGTATTATTATGTGAAGTATTTGAATTAAATGGAATAGTATATAGTTGAATTAAAATATCTCTATCATTAAAGTCACGGAGGGAGTGGGGAGAGAAAAGAAAGGTGCTTTTGTCACCATCATCACTACTTTACATACCATCAATATTTCTCATTATTATTTTTACAAAATTATCATTATTCTGAAATTCAAACTCAGTTATGGGGTAGAAGAAAAGCCTTACAAACCAATTTTATCAAAGAAAATTTATGTCCTCATTGTAGTTTTATAATATATATGGTAACACACAACAAATTGATACGATGACACTTTTCACGATCTTATACCAATCTTACAATACGATAGAAGAACAAAACAGGGGCCCGTGCGACCACTTGCACCACCTTGGGTCTGTCTTACTTTAAATTGATAGACAAATTGGAGGAAATTTCCTCTACAATGTGGTGGGGTATGCTGCAAATGCGTCAGTGTTTAAATTGATAGACACGTTGGAGGAAATTTCCTCAAAAATGTGGTGGGGCTGCTACAAACGCGTCGTCTCACATCTCATCCATCTATAATTATTACACTTCATTCATCTCCTCAAACCACATCCATCTCTCTTCTTCAACCTTTTCGTAGTATCAATATTAAACAAACTAACCATTCGATGGCATCTTCATCGTCGTCTTTTCACTCCACTCCTCCCACCTCTTGGAAATATGACGTTTTTCTCAGTTTTAGAGGTACAGACACTCGCTACACCTTTGTGGATCATCTTTACACAGCTCTTATACAACAAGGAATCGGCACTTTCAAGGATGACGAAGAACTTCCTCGGGGCGAAACCATCCGTCCATCGCTTTTGAATGCTATTGAAGACTCAGAGATTGCTGTCGTTGTATTCTCTGAAAACTATGCCCATTCTTCTTGGTGCTTACAAGAACTTGAACATATCATGAAATGCAAGGTTGAGAGAGACCTAATTGTTATTCCCATATTTTATCACGTTGATCCCTCGGAAATCCGAAATCAAAAAGGGAAATATGGAGAAGCATTTGCCAAACACGAGTCTGAGAGGAGAAACGTTGAATCCTGGAGAAAGGCAGTTGCGGATGCAGGGAACCTATCTGGACATGTCGCCAATGGGTAATCTTATTTTTTTGATTTTTAAAATATAATTAATGCTTCACAATTATACTTGTACCATATAATCTTTCAAAGGATAAACCCAAATCCTTTCATGTTTTTAGAGAACAATTACAACCCAATATTCCATACAATTATAAAAATCCACTAAAAAATCTATATTTAAGTGGTAGTATAGATTTAAGACGAAGAAGGAAAATGCATGATAAAGATTAGGTTGTCATATAAATGTTACAAATGTTCTATTGGATTAATTATGAAAGGGAAATTGAATAAAATAGCCATTTTACTCAATAAAACTCATTTTCTAGCCATTTTTTCATCAATGTTTCCAAAATATCATCAATTCCGTAAGTGAGGCCCCACATTCCCCAATAATTCAGAAATTGGGTCAAACTTGACGAGTCGATGAGTCACTTGCAGAGCCAAATGAGCCACTTGTAGAGCCGAACAAACCAACTGTTGAATGACCTCTTTTTTATTTTGTTTTTAATTATTGTTAATAGGAAAACGTACATTTCGCAAGTTATGGCTTTACCACTTGTTGAATTAATGATATTCTGGAAACTTTGATAAAAAAATAGCTAAAAATGAATTTTGTCGAATAAAGTGGTTATTTTGGTCAGTTTCCCCTTATGAAATCTAAAAGGTACTTAGGTGCGATTTACCCAAATGCTTACCTGGGCAAGCGCTTACGTGTTGTAGGAGTTAACATTATAATTTATTTTACCGGGTAAGATTGTTGTACATCAAAACAATATAACAATTTACCCTGTAAGTGCTTACCCGGATAAGAGTCGTTACCCTTGCTTACCAGGTAAGACTCTTCATCCTTATCATCGCTCTTATAGGGTAAAATTCTCGACATTTGTCATTTTTATCCGCTAAGAAAAATTGACTACTAAGCACTTACCGAATAAGCGTTTAGTAAACAGCCCCTTAGACTCATTTTCCTTGTTTAATGGTTTTTTTCTCAATTAGAGAATTTGTGTTAATTATCTTTGTATATCCAATGTCCAGGCTCGAGACAATATTCATCGAAAATATTGTTAAAGAAATTTCAAAAAGATTGTGTATGGCAATTCCAAGTGACAATCAAGACCTGATTGGAATGGAGGATCGCTTGCAAGATTTTAAATCAAAATTAGCAATCGATTCACAAGGTGTGCTGATGGTTGGAATATGGGGGATTGGTGGTGGTGGTAAGACTACTCTTGCACGTGCTGTTTATGATCAAATCTCCAGCAAGTTCGATGGTTTYTGCTTTATGAGTAACGTTCGGGAAGAATCAWGCAGGCATGGTTTGAAAGGATTGCAAGTAGAAATTCTCTCATGTGTTTTGAAACAAAAAAAAGAGGAAGTAATTGGAGATGTAAGAAGGTTGATAGAGAGTAAGCTTCGTCGTAAAAAGGTCTTACTGGTTCTTGATGATGTCGATGATGCTAACCATCTAGAGGCACTAGCTGGATCACGTGATTGGTTTAATGAAGGAAGCAGAATTATAATCACAACTAGAGATCGACATTTACTGAATACTCACGGAGTAAATGTGATATACGATATTAGCTTGTTAAGTCATGACGAGGCTATGAAGCTCTTTAGCAAGCGTGCACTTGGGCATGGTAACCGTGTAGAAGATTATGATAGTCTTTCGAAAGAGGTTGTTTCTTATGCTCGTGGGCTCCCGTTAGCACTTAAGGTTTTGGGTTCACTTCTTTGTGATAAAGACAAGAGTGAGTGGGTGAGCGCCTTGGCCAGACTAAAAGATATCCCTGAAGATGACATAATGGAAACGCTAAAAATTAGCTACGATGGACTTAAAGCCGAGGAGAAAGAGTTGTTCCTAGATATTGCATGTTTTTTTAGGGGAGGCATGTACTTTAATGAACGATGGGAGATACTCGAAGCTTGTGGTTTTCACCCTAAAATAGGGGTAAGGGTGCTGATACAAAAGGCTCTCATAACTGTGGCAGAAAGAGGATGGTTTGATATGCATGATCTGATACAAGAAATGGGACACTACATCGTTCGAGGAAAAAATCCCCGAAATCCAGAAAAACACAGCAGGGTTTGGAAGAAGGAGGATGTTTTAACAATATGTGCTACGCCGACTGTAATGTTTAAGCTAGCCTCCTATATAGTTATATATGCCATGAATGATATACGTATACCCATAAAGATATAGCCTAAATCAACCCTAACAACATTTTGTTTCTCTATTACAGAAAAATGACAGGATTGAAGCAATAAGAACTGAGTATGGGTGGACGCAAAAGAAGGAAAAGAATGCGGCTTTTCGTAATCTTCCTTGTGCTATTGCAAACATGAAGGAACTTCGGTGGATTTATTTGTACGGATATCCAGCAACTTCATTGCCAGGAAATTTTCGATCAACGAACCTATTTTATCTAGGGTTGGAATTGAGCTCGCTAAAGCAACTTTGGAAGGGTTATAAGGTAATTCTTATTGTTTATGTAATTAAGCAAAGTGGATGATAAATTATAAATATAACTAATTTACATAATATAGTCTATTTACTTGTATGAACGGTGCAGAAAGTTGATGTGGTTGAATATCGGTGTCCTTAGGCAACTTTATATAAGTTTTTAATTACTAAGCAATGATATTTGTGTTCTATTTTAAATCTAATTTAGTTTTAAGTTTCCTAAAAGAACTAAATGTTATTCATAATTATAAATGCTCTTAAGAATTATAAAGTAGTGACTAATTGCGTTAGTTTATATATCAAACCAATTGTGTATTTTTAATAGGTGGTTTTTTCTGAACATTTTGCAAAAATTGGAAGAGGATGTTGCCCCGAGTTTAATACATGCCCCATTTTAATTTGTTTTTGGAATAATATAATTAATTTGTATTAGTTACTTTCTATCTTTGTGTATCCTAGCTTCTCAACACTCTATGCTACTAAAAAAGTATTTTGCCATCGTTGACTTGTGTGTAATTCGATACAACAGCATCTACCAAATTTGAAAGTGCTCAACCTCAGTCGTTCCGAAGACCTTATCAGGACACCAGATTTTGACGGACTTCCATGTCTTGAAAGATTACTACTCAACTATTGTAACCAGTTAACAGATGTTCATCCATCAATTGGATATCATGAAAGGCTTATTTACGTGAATATGGATCATTGTATCCGCCTTAAAAAGTTTCCACCCATCAGAGGGATGAAAAAGTTGGAGACTCTTATTCTCTCTTGCTGCATTCAACTTTGCATGTTCCCGGAGATCCAAACGAACATGGATAACATGGTAGAGCTTTATTTGGACAATACTGGAATAAAAGTTGTACCCTCGTCATTCGTAAAGTATTGTACCAACCTTCTTTCTCTTCATTTGAAATATTGCAAAACTCTAGAGAGTATTGAAGGCAACTTCCATCACTTAAAACATTTGAAAAAGTTTTCTGTCGCCGGATGTAAAAAGCTTAAGATACCAGCAGAAGGCCTCTGTGATGTAACTTGTTTAGAGGTTCTTGATTTAAGTTGTATATCCTTCAAGAATCTTCACCCAGGCATCGTAAGCATGAAGTTTCTTGGTTTTCCACCTTCCTTAAGAAGGTTGGGTCTTGGCTCGTGCGATTGGATAAATGGAGACTTCTCATCTGTTTTTTGCGAGTTATCCAACCTACAAGTATTAAATCTACAACAAAATGATTTTTCACGATTGCGTTGCAGCCTCTTGCAACTTTGTAGTCTCAAGGTCCTCAACCTTTCATATTGCTCTGACCTTGTAGAATTACCAGATCTCCCATCAAGCATAGCTGTTCTCCAAGCATATGGGTGCAAAAAGCTTAAACTTGTAGATCTTCCAACAGATCTTAAATGGTTGTGGAGAATCTCACTTCCAATGAGTTGTATATTGGGTGATGTGGAGAGAAAAGTACAATCCATGCTTCAGGTATGACTCTATATGTCTTGTTGTTGAATTTGAGTATTAATTAATTTGTATATGTAGACAAACAAAATAATATTCATCATGATAGGGAAATTCCATTTATGATAACTCCATCAGTCTCTCTTTCCATGGTGATAAAATTCGATTAGAAGACTTTGCAAGGAGAAGATTGATGTTAGAGCTTCCAAGGAACTGGTACAACGAATTCAGTGGATTCTTAATATGCGTTAAAGTTGAAGGGATACCTGGCGAAATACATGTAATTACTATCGAGGACGTAATGGGTAGGGAAAATGAAGATGTTTTGGAGGTGTCTGATGGAACTCCCAAGGAGGCTTGGGATAACAGATGCATGTGCTATATATATGTATCCTTTGGTTCATTGAGGCATACCTTATGGTGGAAGCGGAAGTCAACACACACTACCATTTCATTTTCCATACAAAAAGGTAGTTACGTAAAAGTCGAACTTGTTCCTAGAAGTAAAGGTGATCCAATAGAAAGAGTCAAACATACAACAAATTCCTCAGAGTTTTGGGACAGAGAACCTATTGAGATCACACATGATTCAAAATCTTGTATCAAGATTGACTGGTGTCCTAATGATATGCAATGTTTGTTATGTTTTGGTAAATAAAAAAAAACTTGTATTCCTCTTGTTGCTTTATTAATGGTGAAAATCTCTAACCTTGCTGGAAGGGTAGGCATCTTTGCCAAACATTGTTAAATCATAGCATTTCTTCCCTTTCTCCTTAATTTTTCTCTGAATCCCACTTGATTTCTTAACAAATGCTGCTTCATTTTAAAATTCATTTAGAAAATAAAACCATGTTTCTGCATTTAGATTAAAACAACAAATAACACTTCACGTATTCATCAACAATGAATTATATTTTTATTATATTCCAACTAACCGAGATTAAATGTTTATGAGATAGAAATAATATTTTATTAAATGTATGAAATATTTTAATCATATAATCAATATTTTGATGTCCAAAATTTAGAAGCTGTTAGAGTTGAATATAATATTTTTTTTAAGATTTTGAAAATTTTGATCCTTCGTTTTAATGAAAAAAAAAAAAAAATCTGTTAGTGATACTTTTAGGGTTGTTTAGCAGTTGCTAAATGATTTTGTGCAAGATGATTAAGTGGTTCGAATGCTTAAGAGGTTCTTATGATATAATGGAAAATGAAATATAATTGTTCGGTAATTGTTCAACATGAAATCATGGCATTGAATGGTTCAGGAGGTCCAAGATGCAAAATCATTCAGAGAGTTTTGAAACCATCAAGAGACGGACATCTATTTTTACCAAACAAGATTCACTCCTTAGCGATTCAGAGAACCGAACTATAAAGAGTCTTATCTGAATGCGTTACAATAGGTTTGTATGATGTTTTTAAAGTGTCTTATTAGCTAATAGAACACTTTTGAGAAGTGTATTGTAAACTACCTTTTTATAGGACACTTATGTTTATAGGAAAAAGTGTCGTATAAAATAGTAAAATATGACACTTTATTTTAAAAGTGTTCTAAATTTTTTGTTAAAACGTCTAAAAATGTCTCATAAACCTATTGTAACACTATTAGATGGACGCTTTTTGGTTTGGTCCTATAAACTTAACTCCTATAAAGTATTTTTTTAGGACGCTTTTATATTTTAGACGTCCTATAAAATCAATTTTGTTGTAGTGTGTACGAACACTTGTAATTCAAGCTAATTAGTGATCCTTTCTGTAGTTTCATAGAAAATTGGATGAATCAAACCTAAGCACGTTCTGAGGACACTTAACGAGGGATATGCCGGTTGTGGGTTGTATGAGAACGCAAAACATGTAAAACTTGCATTTACAATATCTTCTATAATGAAGACTTTCCACTATATTATTCAATATAATCGTAGAAAGATGTTCGAACCGTTTCTTTAATTATGGCAAATCCCGATTTCGTGACTACTTAATTTAGGGACTTGGACATTGTCCCAATTTGCATTATTGCTTTAAGATGCATTTGGTAAAAATTGGGATATGATAAGATTGAGAGAGACAAAATGCATTTTTTGTCCCATCAAAATTGGTTAATAACTAAACTAATCATGTCAAATTGAAATTTTAAATGACAATTTTTAATTATTACATTTTTTAGAAATATGTAATTATTACATTTTTAATTTAAACCAGTGACAATTGTAGCCTGGGGAATAACGGATTTCCTCATCTCATAATAGTAGAATTGGGAAGTCAGACATTTATTTTATGACAAACTAAACTAGAAATATGTACACTCTTTTTGGGGTCTGAGGGAGTAAACATTGAAATTGTTAATAATTTCCAGAATCGAGATTTCTAATCCATTGCCGGTACTTTCAGAAATGAAAATTCCTAATAACGATATGAATGAAATCAAAAGCATGCAGAATTGTCCTCACATGTGGACTTACGGTTTTAAAATGCGTTTTGTAGGAGATTTATTTAGCCCTTATTAGGCAATCTTAGTTTCTCTATCTAACCAATGTGGGATCCTACAATCATGATGCAATCGGTCCCAGGTTTTGTTGTTTTCGTTGAGTTTTGTGTCTTTCTTTGGATTTGCAAAATTATATACTAACGAGCTATTTACTAAATGTTTTTGTCGTAAATTGTTGCAGGCGATACCATTTTGATATACTACAATCTTACAAGTAAGAGTAAACACTCTTATTTACCTTACCGGGAACGATTCTAATTCATTAAAATGACATTTTATGCAAGAATTTGTCTGTTTAGCACTAATCGGGTAAATCGTCACCCTCACTTACAGTGTAAAATTCTCTGCTCTTGTCATCGTTCTCTTTCCGGGTAAGATTCTCAATTCTTGTCATGTTCATCTGGTAAGGTAAAATGACAAAGTAAGCGCTTAACCGTGTAAATATTTAGTAAACGACCTCCAAGTTAGAGTGTTGACTCTTACCGGTAATCATATTAGCACACGAAATTTGGCGTAAGAAACGGGGTGATCCCATTGAAGATGGTCTTAACCAACGAAACTACATGAGTAACTTGCAATATGTTTTTAGATTGCGGTTTGGAAAAAGATATTTGCGTTGGATATAGATTTTTGTGTTTGTCTTTGACGCTGGGTAACACGTTCCGGAGCACTCTTCTAGTATTGGTAGACATTTCCGTAGATCAGGCGTTGTATGAGAACCTTAAACCTGCGCCAAACCAAATCAACCAATTTTGTAATTTTGTTTTCACTTTGCTAAATACTTAAAAGATAACTAATCATTGATATCAGATAAAACACGAAAGCATTATATAAATTCCCAAAGTTTGCCAGAGTTGGGTATAGTAAGAAGAGATCTTCATCCTTGGATCAATTATAATTGATGATCAAATAGAAATACCCTTCTAGCTAATTCATGGGTTATTTTAGTCTTAATCTGAAACATTAAATCAACACTAACTAAACGTTACGAAAGGTCCAAATCTTTTATTACACTTTTCATCTTAACTTCTATTATCACACGATCCTCCGTCAAGTCTTGTCCAACGTAGTCTCTCTTCAGCCCAACTGCCAAATCTCAACATAATCTTGAAAACATAAAGAAACATTTATTATATGTATATATGATTTCTTATTAAATGGTCAAAATACTTTATTATACGTATATATGATTTCTTATTGGAGTGAGTGGCTAAAAGCAGGATTTTCGATCAGGGCGGTCCCCCCCCC
>NC_037543.1:21162023-21163320 GCF_001531365.2 Cynara cardunculus var. scolymus
TATATATATATATATATCTATACTCAAACATATGTATATATACGTAAAATGAATAAATAAATAAAAAGCGTGAGTGTTTGCTATAAAATCCTTAAATTGCTAAAGGCAAGATAAAGCCAGGTTTTGGGAAATATATATGACAATTTATCAACTTTGGGGACCATTTAATCGAGTAATTGTTTATCGGGAATATATTTAYACTGGGTGGGGATATTATTCATCATAACTCAATAATTACATCACCATCTAAATTTTATTTGTATTTTAAATTATTTTTTATTAATATTACTTTTATTTCATTTAATCAAGCATTTATTATTATTATTATTATTATTATTGAAATGCAATTAGTATTATGTTAAATCCTTTTTATTTATAGTTTATTTTATTACTAGAAGTGTAGTCGGCAATGCAGCGGAATTTTGAAATTTAGAACATGAACCCTCAATCATGATTCACATTTTGTTTTACTATTTATCTTTCTCAATTTTATTTTAAGGTTTTAAATATGAAGTTTTAACAAGTGTTATTCATGCATAATTAACTTGTAATATTTAATTTTAAGTAATACATACTTTATCTCATATATATAAATCAATATGAATTTTAAAATAAAAATTATAATTTTTTTATTTTCTAATTTAAATTTAAAATTTTATTATAATTTAGATTTGAAAATATAAATTTAATTTATTTGTGTTGTAATTTAAAATTTTATTATAATTTAGATTTAAAATATAAATTTAATTTATTTGAGTTTTAATTATGAGTAGAAATTTAACCCAAGATCCAAAATAAACTCGACCATAGTTTGTATGCCATGCCTCCTTTGTCGACCACTMAAATCTCATAGTTGATCTTTAAATTTCCTCTAAAATGTGGTGGTGCTGCAGCAAACACATCGTCTCCCATCTTATCATCAATATTTACTACAATTCATTCATCTCCTCAAACCACATCCACCTCTCTTCTTCAACCTTTCCGTAGTAAACAAACTAACCATTCGATGGCATCTTTATCGTCGTCTTTTCACTCCACTCTTCCCATCTCTTGGAAATATGACGTTTTTCTTAGTTTTAGAGGTACAGACACGCGCTACACCTTTGTGGACCATCTTTACACAACTCTTGTAGATAAYGGAATCGGCACTTTCAAGGATGACGAAGAACTTCCTCGGGGCGAAACCATCCGTGCATCGCTTTTGAAGGCTATTGAAGACTCACAGATTGCTGTCGTTGTATTCTCTGAAAACTATGCCCATTCTTCTTGGTGCTTGCAAGAACTTGAACATATCATG
>NC_037543.1:21165045-21169550 GCF_001531365.2 Cynara cardunculus var. scolymus
TTCGGCATGGTAACCATATAGAAGATTATGATAGTCTTTCGAATGAGGTCGTTTCTTATGCTCATGGGCTCCCGTTAGCACTTAAGGTTTTGGGTTCACTTCTTTGTGACAAAAACAAGAGTGAGTGGGTGAGCGCTTTAGCCAGACTAAAAGATATCCCWGAAGATGACATATTGGAAACGCTAAAAATTAGCTACGATGGACTTAAAGCCGAGGAGAAAGAGTTGTTCCTAGATATTGCATGTTTTTTTAGGGGAAACACGTGCTTTCATGAGCGATGGGTGATACTCGAAGCTTGTGGTTTTCACCCTCAAATAGGGGTAAGGGTGCTGAAACAAAAGGCTCTCATAACTGTGACAAAAGAAGGATGGTTTGATATGCATGATCTGATACAAGAAATGGGACACTACATCGTTCGAGGAAAAAACCCCCGAAATCCAGAAAAACACAGCAGGGTTTGGAAGTGGGAGGATGTTTTAACAATATGTGCTACACCGACTGTAATGTTTAAGCTAGCCTCCTATATAAGTTATATATGCTATGAATGATATACGTATACCCATAAAGATATACCCTAAATCAACCCTAACAACATTTTGTTTCTCTATTACAGAAAAATGACCGGATTGAAGCAATAAGAACTGAGTTTGTGTGGGAGCAAAGGGAGRAAGAGAAGGCAGCTTTTCGTAATTTTTCTTGTGTTGTTGCAAACATGAAGGAACTTCGGTGGATTTCTTGCTATGCATATCCAGCAACTTCATTGCCAGGAAATTTTCAATCAACGAACMTATTTTATCTAGGGTTGGAACAGAGCTCGCTAAAGCAACTTTGGGAGGGTTATAARGTAATTCTTATTGTTTATCTAATTAAGCAAAGTGGATGATAAATTATAAATATAACTAATTTACATAATATAGTCTATTTACTTTATATAAGCTTTTAATCACTAAGCAATGATATTTGTGTTCAATTTTAAATCTAATTTAGTTTTAAGTTTCCTAAAAGAACTAAATGTTATTCATAATTATAAATGCTCTTAAGAATTATAAAGTAGTGACTAAAGCATTCCGTTGTAATAATAAGTGATTTTATTGTGTTAGTTTATATATCAAACCGATTGTGTATTTTTAATTGGTGGTTTTTTCCGAACATTTTGCAAAAATTGGAAGTGTATCCTATAATTAATTTTTTGTATTAGTTACTTTCTATCTTTGTGTATCCTAAGCTTCTCAACACTCTA
Organism: Cynara cardunculus var. scolymus; assembly: GCF_001531365.2. Lineage (NCBI taxonomy): Eukaryota > Viridiplantae > Streptophyta > Magnoliopsida > Asterales > Asteraceae > Cynara > Cynara cardunculus. The sequence continues at coordinate 21,166,286 of NC_037543.1, forward strand.
TGCTACTAAAAAAGTATTTTGCCATCGTTGACTTGTGTGTCATTGTATACAACAGCATTTGCCAAATTTGAAAGTGCTCAACCTCAGTCGTTCCAAACAACTTATCACGACACCAGATTTTGACGGACTTCCATGTCTTGAAAGAATAAAACTCGAACATTGTTTCAATTTAACAGATGTTCATCCATCAATTGGATATCATGAAAGGCTTATTTACGTGAATATGAAATTTTGTACCAACCTTAAAAAGTTTCCCCCCATCAGAGGGATGAAAAAGTTGGAGACTCTTATTCTCTCTTGGTGCCCTCAACTTTGCATGTTCCCGGAGATCCAAATGAACATGGATAACTTGATAGAGCTTTCTTTGATGAGAACTGGAATAAAAGTTGTACGCTCGTCATTYGGAAAGTATTGTACCAACCTTCTTTCTCTTGATTTGGGACATTGCAGAAGTCTAGAGAGTATTGAAGGCAACTTCTATCACTTAAAACATTTGAAAAAGTTTTCTATCGCTAGATGTAAAGAGCTTAAGATACCAGCAGAGGGCCTCTTTGCTGTAACTTGTTGTTTAGAGGTGCTTAATTTATTTGGTACATCCTTCAAGAATCTTCACCCAGGCATCGTAAGCATGAAGTTTCTTGGGTTTCCASCTTCCTTAAGAAGGTTGCGTCTTGGCTTGTGCGATTGGATAAATGGAGACATCTCATCTATTCTTTGCGAGTTATCCAACATACAAGTATTATATCTACAACAAAATGATTTTTCACGATTGCGTTGCAGCCTTTTGCAACTTTGTAGTCTCAAGGTYCTCAACMTGTCATGTTGYTGTGACCTTGTAGAATTACCAGATCTCCCATCAAGCATAGCTGTTCTCGAAGCATATAGGTGCAAAAATCTTAAACTTGTAGATCTTCCAACAGATCTTAAATGGTTGTGGAGAATCACACTTCCAATGAATTGTATATTGGGTGATGTGGAGAGAAAAGTACAATCCATGTTTCAGGTATGACTCTGTATGTCTTGTTGTTGAATTTCAGTATTAATTAATTTGTATATGTAGACTAAAACAAAATAATATTCATCATGATAGGGAAGTTCCGTTTATGATAACTCCATCAGTCTCTCTTTCCATGGTGATAACATTCAATTAGAAGACTTTGCAAGGAGAAGATTGATGTTAGAGCTTCCAAGGAACTGGTACAACGAATTCAGTGGATTCTTAATATGCGTTAACATGATGTGTGACGACCTGAGTCATGTAATTACTWTCGAGGACGTAATGGATAGGGAAAATGAAGATTTTTTGGAGGTGTTTGATGGAACTCCCGAGGAGATATGGGTTGAGGAATACAGGTGCTATATATATATATCCTTCGGTTCATTGAGGCATACCTCATGGTGGAAGTCAACACACACTACCATTTCATTTTCCATACAAAGAGGTAGTTACGTAAAAGTCGAACTTGTTCCTAGAAGTAAAGGTGATCCAATAAAAAGAGTCAAACATACAACAAATTCCTCAGCGTTTTGGGACACAGAACCTATTAAGATCATACATGATTCAAAATCTTGTATCAAGATTACCTGGCGTCCTGATGATATGCCGGACTTGTTCCACGATTAGAATGTCTGATATTTTTTTTCACTGTTCGTTCCATTTTGATAAAAAAAAAAAAAGAAGAAGATATTCCTCTTTTTGCTTTGATTAATAATGAAAATCTCTAACCTTGCTGGAAGGGTAGGCATCTTTGCCAAACATTGTTAAATCATACCATTTCTTCCCTTTCTCCTTAATTTTTTCTCTAAATCCCACTTGATTTCTTAACAAATGCTGCTTCATTTTAACATTCATTTAGAAAATAAAACCATGTTTCTGCATTTAGATTAAAACAACAAATAACATTTCACATATTCATCAACAATAAAATAAATTTTTATTATATTCCAACTAACCGAGATTAAATGTATATGAAATAGAAATAATATTTTATTAAATGTATGGAATATTTTAATCATATAATCAATATTTTGATGTCCAAAATTTAGAAGCAGTTAGAGTTGAATATAATATTTTTTTTAAGATTTTGAAAATTTTGATCCTTCGTTTTAATGAAAATTAAAAAAAAATAAAAATCTGTTAGTGATACTTTTAGGGTTGTTTAGCAGTTGCTAAATGATTTTGTGCAAGATGATTAAGTGGTTCGAATGATTAATATGTTCTTATGATATAATGGAAAATAAAATATAATTGTTCGGTAATTGTTCAACATGAAATCATGGCATTGAATGGTTCAGGAGGTCCAAGATACAAAATCATTCAGAGAGTTTTGAAACCATCAAGAGACGGACATCTATTTTTACCAAACAAGATTCACTTCTTAGCTATTCAGAGAACCGAACTATAAAGAGTCTTATCTGAATGCGTTACAATAGGTTTATATGATGTTTTTAAAGTGTCTTATTAGCTAATTGAACACTTTTGAGAAGTGTATTGTAAACCACCTTTTTATAGGACACTTATGTTTATAGGAAAAAGTGTCGTATAAAATAGTAAAATATGACACTTTATTTTAAAAGTGTTCTAATTTTTTTGTTAAAACATCTAAAAATGTCTCATAAACCTATTGTAACACTATTAGATGGACGTTTTTTGTTAAACCTATTGTAACACTATTAGATGGACGTTTTTTGTTTTGGTCCTATAAATTTAACTCCTATAAAGTATTTTTTTAGGATGCTTTTATATTTTAGGCGTCCTATAAAATCAATTTTGTTGTAGTGTGCACGAACACTTTTAATTCAAGCTAATTAGTGATCCTTTCTGTAGTTTCATAGAAAATTGGATGAATCAAACCTAAGCATGTGTTTTAAGGACACTTATCGAGGGATATGCCGGTTGTGGGTTGTATGAGAACATAAAACATGTAAACTTGCATTTACAATATCTTCTATAATGAAGCTCTACATTCACTTTTCACGTTCTGGAGCACTCTTCTAGTATTGGCACTCTTCTATAAAAAAGTCGAATAGGCCCCTATATATATATATATATATAAACTTGGGATCATGTGAGACCAGCCTGTTTTTGTGAGACCCGTGAGACCAACATTTTACACTTGAAACTTCACAGCTTAATGCTGTGAAGGTGACTTTCTAAAACCTTCACAGTGTTTTTGCTGTGAAGGTTCGACTTTTTTTAAACCTTCACAGTGTTTTTGCTGTGAAGGTTACGTGTAAAAATGTGGTCTCACGGGTCTCACGAAAA
>NC_037543.1:21169695-21176666 GCF_001531365.2 Cynara cardunculus var. scolymus
CCAATTTGTAAAAATCGTGCAAACCACCCTCATCCATCGATTTCATTGTTTAATCTTATGAAATTTTTTCATGAAATTGTTTAATTTTGTGAAATTGTTTCATATAATACCTTTTTTTGATGAAGTTGTTTCATATATGATTATGAAATTGTTTCATATACTACTTAATGAAATTTTAATGAAACTATTTCATACAATTCTCTAAAATTAAAATAATGAAGATGATAATATCCATGATTAACACCCTCCACAATAAAAATGATTAATCAACCTCTCATAATTATAAAAAAATGAACAAAATTAAAAATTATGATTGGTTAAATGAAGTTTTTATGTTTTTACAAATTGAGTGGTTTTCATTTGATCGCTCCCTATATACATATATATATATATATATATAGGGGAGCGATCAAATGCGAACCACTTAATTTGTACAAACCGTGCAAACTGCATTTAACCAATTATAATTTTTCATTTTGTTCATTTTTTTGTAATTATGAGTACTTGATTGATGATCTGAGGATTGTCTATATAAATATATATTAATTGTTAATAGAATCATCAACAAATCGTATTCAAATAATTCGAAGAAGTTAAATAAAATATAGTTAGTGAAATTTTAATATACACACACACACACACATATATATTGAGAGAGATTTGTTTAGTAAAGCTAAATTAAATGAGTAATAATAACGATGAGAATATTAAGAAATCTGATACAAACTCAAGAATAAAAATACTCTACATAAAGATATGTCTCCTTCAAAGGATGATGTACATATGCCATTTTTCATCCTCAACACACACCTTGACTTTAAAAACATAATAGTGAATTGACCAACCAATGATATGTAAAAAAATTATATACCAAACTTAAAGTATTCAAATCTTTATAACCCAATAGATAAAATTATAATGCAATCAAAATCACAACATTAACATACATAGAATTATAGTACGACTAAATTTAAGATTAGAACATACTTAAAAATATAATCCAATCAAAATCTTGATACAAACATACATAACATTCTAATACACTCTAAATTACAAAACAATTTTGCATAAAATCCTTACCTTAGATCATAATCACAAATTCCCACAACCCAAACTTGAAAACTTCAAATTTTCAAAACTTGATATATAAACGTTAAAGAACTCGAAAACCTGCAAAGCAAAAAACGTTCAACATAAGTAAAAATTACATAGTGAACTTGAATATTTTAAATCTTCACCTAATTGAAAAAAGAGTTATATTGCAAACAAAAATCACAATACAAACATAAATAAAATTATAATGCAATCAAAATCATGAAACAAATCAATATAAAATTATTACCTTATATTGCAACCAAAAAATCAAATAMTGAACTTGAAGATTTCTTCAAATCTTCATGACATAATGTATAAAAACTATAATGCAATCTAAATAACGATACAAACATATATAAAATTACGGGAGAAGTGAAAAAAATTAAAAAACCTATGAATATTATTAATAGTAAAATAGAAGAAAAACCAGAAAGAAAAAAAATAAATTTAGAGATGTATATGATTGAGATAGAATTTGAGAGGGTATGAGAGATGAAGCTGAATAAATAGTTGTTGTTATATATTAAAATAAATGATTGATTGGAAAAAATAAATGGTTTGGAGTTATGTCATTAGAATTAATATAGAAGTAGATGAATGGTTTGGAGTTGAATGCTAACATTTAAGAAAAAAAACATAAATTGACAAAAAAGTATATAGTAGAGGATATTAAGAGAACGAAAGAGAAAAAAGAAAAATAAGGAGGCTTTAGAAGAGGCCACCTCTGACATAGTTAAAAAAAACCCTCTAAAATCCCAACAAAATTAGAAAGAATTGCATACTCAGATTAATCGTTTCGAAATAAACATGGAAAAAAATGTAACCATTAAAAAATAACATGTTGAAGTTTGGTGATGCTACATAAAAAATTATAACAAAAAAACTTTAAAATCTCAACAAAAGTCAAAATAAATGCATACACACATTAGTTTTCTCAAAGTACACTTGAAAAAAGATAATCATTACAAAAACATGTTGAAGTTTGTTGAGACTACATCATGGTTGGTAGTACTTTCAAGATTCCATCTTCAGATCATGAATCGAACCATTGTTGTCATGAAAACTCTAAAAATGTTATCAATAACAAACACTCTGTTTTATTGAGAAAACTTAGGACAATTATAGAAGAGAAAAGTAAAAAAACAAAATTCTAAAATCCCAACAAAAATAAAAAGGAACGCATACCTGATAGTCCTCTCGAAATAAACTTGAAAATATATTTGTTGAAAACTAACAATTTATGAAATGAAAAACAAATCAAGTGATAGAGATGGAGAAAAATAGATTGAATGATGAACAATTCATGAAGAAGAGTTAGRGAAAATGAAAGGATTATGTTAAATGCAAACATAAATGAATAATCAATATTTATAAAAATTAAATAAAAAAAAAGATTAAAGGATGATGAATGAAAAAAAAGATAAATATGTTTCTAATCTTTAGAAGAAGCCAAGTCATCAACCTTGGTTTCTTCTTTAATGTATATATAGATTAATACAAATAGTGTATTAATAAGTTAAGACAATTAATATCTTAATCAATAAATTAAAACAATAATGGGTAATTAAAGAAATTAAGAAAAATGATTCAAGAAAAGGAAAAAAAAAATGGCATAAATTGAGAAATAAGTAAGGAGACATTCACATGATTTGGAGATGCCACTTCATTTTACAAAGATTCTCTTTTATGGAACTATTTTCTTTATATTTATACGTACAATTAATTTATGCTATTAAGCCCAACTAAAAACATAAAATCAAAATCAATTGATCGCTTTTTCTTTGTTATATATAATATTTGAGTGTATTTTGTGTTAGTGTGCTAACAAACAGTATGTGCCAAAAACCCACTTAGTATTTGCTTATGCTATTAAACCCAACTAAGACACAGAATCATAATCACCGGAGCTTATCTTGATTTATCTTTTGTTTGTTATATGCAATATTTTATAGTCCAAGTAAAACTTGAGTTCATATACGTCTTAATGGTGCTAAGACATTAGCATATACGTCTTTTCGACAACTCCATCCCAATCGTCACATATTTTATAAACCGAGCCGACCAAAGCAGACAAAAAACCCTAACATATATTTTCACAACATATAACGACCTAAATTAGTAATCACATTCATAGATTTTGATCCATATGTTTTTGAGTGTAGATTCGATGTGCGGAGAGAAATGAGAAACACATTTGATAGAAAAGTGTGGAAAGAAAACCTTATATGGTTCCTTTATATATGATTTCTCACACGGATCTTGGCAGGGAATCAGGTTACAGACGGAGTTAAATCATGTGTTCGAAGAAGAAAAGATGGTGGTAAGGAAGATAATTGTATTAGGTTAATAATATGTCTTGTCTTAATTAATAAATTAACATAATTAATGAACCACAAGGGTGGTGCCTGATTGGTTTGAGCTTGACTTCAAAGGTTAAAATTATCTGGAGGTCCCAGGTTCAAATCCAAAGAGGAATAAAAATCCCCTTGTGGCCATGGAGGTTCAAATGTGGTGACTCCAGGCTATCTATAAAACAGGTGGTCGTCCTAGTATTAGTCGGTTCGCATAGCGGGTTGAATATCTAGGTTAATAAAAAAAATGATAATATAATTAATGGATGATTAATAAATTAAGACAATTGGTTTATGAAGAAAAAAATTAAAACTGACATAAACATATTAGGATACTAATAAGTCAAGACAATTAATGTCTTAATTAATAAATTAAGACAATTAGTAGGTAATAAATAAATTAAGAATATGGTTTAGAAAAAAGAAAAGAAAAAAGGCATAAATTGAGAAATAAGTAAGGAGACAACATTTTTACACTTGAAACTTCACAGCAAAACAATAAGAAAGTAACATTCACAGTGTTTTTGCTGTGAAGGTTCAGATTTTTTTTACGTTCACAACATTTTGTTGTGAAGTTTGAAGTATAAAAATATTGTCTCACGAAAACAGACTAGTCTCACATGAACCCTACCCTATAGATATAAATATAGATATAGATTATATTTAGAGTAATATTAAAATACTTACTAAAATTACCCATTTCGTTATAACAGTATTATTTGTAAAGTATTATTTGTAACTAAAAGTGAAAGTTTAGGGTTTAACAGTATTATTTGTAACTAAAAGTGAAAGTTTGCTTTACCATTTATCTATACCTCTAATTCATTGGGTAGGGTAGGCTACAGATAAAAGTTACAGAAGATAGATAATTACCCATTTCGTTATAAAATCAGTCGACTGCCTCATGAACTCATTCCTGATGTAACACTCTCGAACTAGAACCTACAGGTCTGTCACATTACTGGTTTTCTAAAACTTTTAAAATGTGAACATTTATACAAGAATTTTAATGAAAACTGGTTCAAAAACAAACTTTCTCTTATAAAGCAGAGTACGATACAACATATCATATTTCAATGATCATAGTAAAACCAGAATACTAAAACTATAAAATCAGATCATCAACATTACTATATCTGTATTTCGCACCGCGTGATTCCTCCATGTTTTAGTGGTGGGCATTTTGAGCGGGTCTGGAGTGTCGGAACGAATAATGATATACTCAGACCAGATTGACGGTTCGTTATCGGTTCAAAGAGTTCATGGTCGAACCGATTTTTTTTAAAGATAGTAATAAATACATCGAAAATAGACAATAGAAATAAAAAAACACTCATTAGTCGATTAATCTTTTTTAATAAATTTTATTTATTTGTAATGTAAAATAAAATACACCAAAATTCATAATTTTTATAAATGAATTACTGTTTATTGATGCATATTACTTAAAATTCAAGATTATAGGTAAATTGTGCGTAAGTACAACTTATTAAAGCTTCGTGTTTGAATTTGTGTAACTAACTGCAGATAAACATAAATATATTCATAAACATCTCATTTTAAATATAAAAAATATAAAATATATAATTAGGATAATCATTGAGTGTTAACAAAATAATTAATTATTATCTTTATAAAAAATTATATTATTAAACCAAAATTTATAAAAATGAATTAAATAAATACACAGAAAAAAGAGAAATCTTAAATAGTTAGTTTGATATCAATATCAATATTTTTTTTTCAATTTTTTATGAWATATCTTCATATTTATATTTTATTCGAAAATAAAAAATCATTATCGTTTTCTCAAAAGCACATAAAACCGTATTATAACATCGATTGAGACAAAATAAAAATAAAAAATATATTAAAATTAATTTGTATCTTGCTACATTGTGTGAGTACTCTTCTAGTAATCTTTAATAGTGACATATTTTCACGTACAAACGATTATTACATTTTTAATGTATAATAAAATGCTTAGAATTATTATTATGTTTTTATAATATGAAATAATTATTTATAGATAATATATATTATTAAAAAGATAATTTTTATAAAAAATATTTTAAGTTAGGTTAGATTAATAGAGTTGAAGATTGCGCACGTAGATGCGAAAAAATGCACATCTAATGAAAACATCGGGTAGGGTAAGACTTTTGAGAAAGTATCACCTTTAACATCTACTTTTCGTTAATGCTCTTTACGCGACATCGTTGCCTTGTTGTCGTTCTGACGTTCTGTCACCTATATTTACATCAAAACGTGAAAAATATGTATCAAATATTGCTGAAAAGTAGGTATCCTTAAGTATAGGGGTGCTCAAAAACCCGACCAACCCGATCAATCCAACCCAACGTGAAATAACCCAATCCGAAACAACTCGATATCTAATCGAGTTGTAAAATTGTCAAACCGTAGGTATTGGGTTACTATTATTTGAACCGAACCGAACTCAACCCGATGAACCCGATATCATTTTATTTCTTGGATTTAATATGATTGTTGAATTTATATTAATATATAAATTTCGACAATTACACTATTATGTATGTTTTTCATATACATATATTTTCAATCTATTGATATCTCTATATAACTTATTCATATATATGTTCAGTAACTGTGAACATATATATGTAAATTGAGAAAATTAACTTAATGTGATATACGTAAGAAATATGGATAAGTTGTATCAAATGGTTGATGATAAAAAAAAATTATGAGTAGAGAAATTACATATTCAAGGTTAGAAGAATATTTTAATATACCGAAGTGCCAACCCGACTAACCCGACCAACCCGTACGGGTTGGGTTGGGTTAAGATTTTTCCAAAACCCAAACATTGGGTTGAGTTGTTCAAATGTCTTCAACCCGATCAACTCAACCCATGAACACCCTACTTACGTATATTATCCATCAAGATAGTGACGTTTTTAAATCAAACTTTCACAATGATGCGGCGTGCAATAAGTAAACAAAGATTGACCCAGTTGATTCTACAATATAATTAAAAAAAACAAAAAAGTGTCCAAAAACCTGTTCATACGACATTTTGAAGCCTTAAAAATCTCGAGGCCCACCCAGGACATGCTCCTCATTTCAAGTTTCGGATCGGCATATTATGGGCCTGAACTAGAGTTTCGAAACAAAAATTATGCACGACACGTCGATACCTTTGTTACCCCGGTCATAGACCTTACGGTATAATAAGCCTCATCCTCCATGCCAAGACTGGAAGGCCGACGTCACGTAACCTCTGATATATTTTGGAATATATTATTACAATTCTTGTATATTTGACTTTATTAATTCACACTATTTATAGATTACACACTATCTATACTATATTATAAAACATTTGACAAAAACTCTTAAAAACCATTTTTAATGCATGAATTACTTTATATTGATGCATATTATTTAAAATTCAAGATTACAAGTAAATTATGCATAAATACAACTTATTAAAACTCCATGTTTGAATTCGTGTAACTAACTGTGGATAAATATAATCAAATA
>NC_037543.1:21176766-21244580 GCF_001531365.2 Cynara cardunculus var. scolymus
GCGATAGATAAAAATGGGATTGGGAATTAGGGGCGATAAAATGGGCGATTTCATTGATTAGGATTAGGGTTGCGATAGATAAAAATGGGATTGGGTTGCGATAGATGGATTGGGAATCAGGGCGATAAGGATTGAGTTTAGGAAGGGGGGAGATAAAAATGGGATCGGGAATCAGGGCAATAAAATGGGATTGAGTTTAGGAAGGGGGTGGTTGCGGTTAGGATGGTATGCTTTGGTAGATTGTACTTAAAGCAATAGAAGTTGTTTTTAAGAGTTTAAGAGATTAAGAGTTTAAGAGTTTGAGCCAAATGCATTATAAGATAGTATAGATTAAGTCACTATCAAGCAGTCATATACAACTAACCGAATAAGTTGTGAATCTCATTAAACTCATTAAGTTATTAACAAAAAAAAAAAAAACTGTACTTATTTTTGATTAATTTTATTCATATTTTTATACAATATTTTTCATGGTGTCTTTTTCACTATTTTTTGCATTCACATAATGAATTTAAGACAAATATCACGTGATATCGTTGAAAGTAAATTCAACTGTGAAATCACGTGTGATATTTGTTAATTATGAGTCATCATTAAGCCATCAAATGGAGGATTGACCTCCGTTTGCTTAATCATTGGCAAGATCCACGCGTCACGTGAGATTTATTGTATTTACCAAATTGTGGGCATCTATCCATATGATTAATCTTAACCCTAGCCCTTCCACTTCGGGTGGGATATACTGTATTTACCATATTGGGGACATCTGCCAATCAGTCTCATCTTACCCCTCTGACCCCACATTCGAGTGAGATATATTGGGTTTGTTTGGTTTGGTTTACAACATTTTAGATAAATCAAGCATTATGTTTTGGCTTATAATCTTATTGACCTGACGTTTTGTGCATTGGTGGTTGTACGTTTTGCATTGTAAAGAGTATTGTGAACGATATGCCAAGCCCTAGATGTAGATGACACTGAAGAAGAGAAATCGACCGATAAGGAAGTGAATGAATATGCGAGCAACTCGGGAGATGAAGCAACGGGTTCGGGCCAGGTCGAAACCTAGCAGTACATACATCGTAGCTGCTAAATCTTGTACATCATGCTTTGATTGTTGTACAAATCCTGTGAGGAATTTTCATCATACGTAATAGTTAGTCACAAGCGGACGAATCCGAAGCAATATACATCTTATGATGCTTAAGGTACAAGTTATTATTGCATTGTTGCTTCAAAAAATACAATTTTACGAGTTCAAGTAGAGTTTGCGTTTTCTTCTTCTTTCTGATTGATGCCATTAAAAATAAGTAAATAACGTTACTTATATTATAAAATATCTGATAAAAATTCTTAGAAATAACTCGTTAAATAGTATTTATGAATAATTAATATAAATATCTTAAAATTTAAGGCTATAAGTTGTATATATTACGTGCAACATATTAAAACTATTTGAATTTCATAAAACTAATTTATAACAGATAAATACATTCAAATAATCTATACTATATTATAATTTTTTTGGCAAAAATCTAGAAAACAGTTTGCTAAGCACTAAGTACAGTTATTGATGTAAATATTTAAAATTCAAGGTTACAAATTGTTATAGCTTACATATATTTTTAGAGCTATTTAAACCAGGGGTGTAAAAAACAACCGAAACCGAATATCTGGTTAATGTTCCGTTGACTGAACCATATTTTGCTCAAATTTCATTATACAGACGAACAATGAAACCAATTTCACTATTGATGTATTCTCATCATTAATTAGACTGATATGAAACATGTTTCAGATTACGTCAATCTATTTCATTAACCAGTCCAGTACCAAATAATATATTTTGCCATGTTGTATGTAAAAAAATATTTTTTAGGAACAAGATATGTCAAATATATTAATGAAAGAAAAGTCAATAAAACAATTATTTGTTTTCCTAATATAATATGACTGAAAGTTAAAATGGTTTGTCAATTTTGCTCTTTCTTGATTAAATATTAAACCTTTTATTCTATTTTTTACTTTTCTAACATAACACAATTTTAATCATGACCATTGATCAAGAAAATGGATGAATGAGATTGGTTTGTAGGGTTTGCACAAAATAGGTGGTTTGCATTTGATCGTTCCCCTCTCTCTCTCTCTCTCTCTCTCTCTCTCTATATATATATATATATATATAGATGCATACATACATACATACATACATACATACATACATACATATATATATATATATATATATATATATAGGGTTGGGTTCACATGAGACCAACTTGTTTTCATGAGGCCCGTGAGATCACTTTTTTACACTTGAAACTTCACAACATGTTGTGAAGAAAAAGAAAAAGCCGAAACTTCACAACAAAAACACTATAAATGTTACTTTTATAATATTTATAGACAGTATAATTAATATGACTTTCACAATATGTAGATAAAAAAGTAATCTCAAATATGGATGTTATTAAAGGAATACGAAGGAAGTATCACAAACCGACCTTAGCTCAGTTGGTAGAGCGGAGGACTGTAGTTGTTGCTGAAATCCTTAGGTCGCTGGTTCGAATCCGGCAGGTCGGAATTTTTGCCATTCAAATTTTAATAAATTGACTAAACTAACTTTTACGTCCCTGTGTTTCTTAAAATTTAAGACTTTAGTCCTTACACTTTCGAAATTATGGTTTTTGTCCCCATAGTTTCTTATTAATGTTCGTTTTAGTCCCTGATGCTAATTCCATCAGTAATTTCGTCCCTGTGTTTCTTCAAATTTACGACTTTAGTCCCTACACTTTCGAAATTATGGTTTTTGTCCCTATAGTTTGCTATTAATGTCTGTTTTAGTCCCTGATGCTAATTCCATCAGTTATTTACCGTTAACTAATTATATTAGTTAACGATTCGAAATTTACGTAATCGATGATGACATCAATCAGAAAAGAAGCACAAACTCTATTTTGAATCTCTAAAATTGTATTTTCCGAAGCAACAATGCAACAATGACTTGTACCTTATGCATCATAAGATGCACATTGCTTCGGATTTGTCCACTTATCTCTAACTTCTATGTACGATGAAAATTCCCGACAGGCTTTATCCAAAATTGAAGGCAGAATGTACAAGATTTAGCAGCTACCAATGTATGTACCGGCTACCTAGGTTTCGGCCGGGCCCGAACCCGATGCCTCATCACCCGAGTTGCTTGCATCTTCGCTCGCTTCCTTATCGGTCGACTTCTCTTCTTCAGCATCAGCCACGTCTTCAGGCTTCGCATATCGTTCACAATACTCTTTACAATGCAAAAGGTACAGCCACCAATGCATAAAAAGGTCTGTGTCAATAAGACTAAAAGCCAAGACACTATGCCTGATTTATTTAAAGGTGGCACTAATTTAACTATTTAAAGTTAAAACACAAAAGCATAAATTACGGAAGATCAACCAAACCAAGCAGAGACAGTATATTCCACCCAGACTGACAGACTTTTCAGATAAGACCCCCACCTTCCAAAAAAGGAAAGCGTCAAGTACCTTTCACTCGTGCTTCATAAGTTGCCCTGTCGCTTATCATAAGAGCTGCAGCCTCATCATTCATTGGATCAGCAGGATTCGGGTCCGTCAGCAATTGTGGAAGAAATAATTCGAACACATTCAATAAATCTATTCACATAAAAATAGCAACATTTAACGAGCCGAATGGTTTCTAGAAGATCTCTTTTCATGTTTTACCAAACCCTGAAAATCCCATTTTAAATCTTGCGGGGGTAAATCAAGATCACCACTTTTTCTAAACGATGATAATGGGCAAATAAGTAATCGTGATCAAATACTTTCTAAAAATGGAAATTTTGCATTTTTAAGTATTTTACCGAACATTGGGCTCCAAGCCTGATTGATCACATCTAAGCAAACCGCACCAGTGCTGAAACACGTTAATATACAAGCAAAATGTTAGATTTTCTAATCCCGGAATGGATTTTGTTTTACACGTTTATAAATACTTACAGTTCGTCAATATTCGGATGGTAAATTTTGTTTACAAAGCCAATAGATGGTGACTTGTAAGGGTAATCCTCTGGAAGCTCAACTCTTATCTTCCACACACCTCCTTGGTAAACAGCTTGCAAATTCATATAAAGTTCAAGAAAAATAAGATCAAATCAAACAAACTCAGTATATCTCATTCACAGGTAGGAACTGGGAATTGGGATGTCAGCAGACATGTCCTTTACCGTAAAAAGTAGAGCTGTTGTTTCAGTGAAAACCCTCGGCTTGTGAAAGTGTGTGAAAAAAGTACAATTTGCCCAAAAAAAGAAAAAGACCCACGAAAAATAAGATCAAATCAAACAAGTCAAGCATATTCCATACAGAGGTGGGGTCCACCGGTAGGAACTGGGATGTATACAGACATATCATTTTGCCGCGAAGAATAGAGTTGTTGTTTCAGTCAAAACTCCGGCTTGTAAAAGTGTGTGAATAAAAGTACAATTTGCCCAAAAAAAGAGCCAAGAAAAATATGATCAAACCAAACAAGTGCAGTATATTTCATTCACAGGTGGGGTCCATTGGTGGGATTGGGATGTATGCAGACATGACATTTTGCCGCCAAGAATAGTTGTAGTGTCGGTCAAAACCCCTGGATTGTGAAAATGTATGAAAAAGGTAACTTTTCCATATATTTATTCCATGATTCAAGTCATTTGGAAACACCAAAATCCTCTGTTTGACTTCTACAGTCAAATGGATCATCTTCAAAATCCAAAATCATTTGATTTTATGTATTTTTTGAAGATAAAGAACAAACATATATCTGATATTTCTTAAATCTTTTGACATAAAACCAATCATTTTGCTATAAACCTAAACAGATTAACATGTATTTAAGATGTTTTAAATGTTTGGTTGACCAAGAAAAGTCAAGCCATCAATGATTTCACAACCGGTATACCAAAAAATGCACCAAGATCCAAATCAGAAACATACATTCCCTTTTCTCTATCGCATTCCGATCATAAAAGGAAAATCATAATCGAAATCAAGAAAAATAAATACGAAAAGAAACAAAAACATCATGCTTTGGATGTGATGAATTATAACCCAATTCCCAGATGCTTAATTCCAAATTAAATCATTTTAAACCTTAAAAACACCCTTTCGAATCAACGATACACATTTTGACTTTTGAAGTCAAATTAGTCATCTTCAAAATCAAAAGTTCAACATGATCTTGAATGTAAACTGAAGATTAAAACAACAAAATTATCAATAATACTCAAAGATTTAACCAAGTAGCATCAATTTATATGTATCTGAACAAATCCATGTATATTTAGATGAAAATAAATTGTTCCATTTGACAATAAAAAAGTCAAAATCATCATCAATTTCAGAATGATCACAAAAAGTCAAAATCATCACCAATTTCAGAACACAAGTAGTGATGAAAAGAATGGTAGAACAGAATCAATAAAATGCGAATATCCAAATTGGAACACACAAACCCCCTCTTTTCCCAAATCATAAAAGGAGAAATTAAACACACAAAATCTAGCATTAAATCAATAATCTAACATAAAATCGATTTGAATGCAAACAGAAAAACAGAAAATCGATTTGGGGTTTCAAACTCTTTAGAACTTACTATCAGCAGGTCCATTGAAATGCACAACGAAGTTTTGCATTTCGTCATTGTTCAACTCCACTTTGTAATCCTTCATCATCCTAAAAAACACAAAATCAAAACGTAGAAATAACATCTGAATCAAACAGAAAAAAGAAATCGAACAAAATCAAACGAAAAACAGGGGAAATAAATCAATAACTTGAGAGTTGATTCGAGGAGATGAAATTAGAGAGCTAACAGTTTCATCAAATCTGTATCTCTGCGTTTGTTTGCAGAAGACATGGTTTTCTTTGCTAATTTTCAGCAAATTTCTCTGGGGTTTTGTTCTTCGTCTGCAATGGGTTCTTTCGAGGGAAAGATTCAAGACTCAAAAGACTTATAAAGGCGAAGGAGTTAAAAAGGGGGGAAAGAGAAACGATTATATATATATATATATTTTTTTTTTTTTTTCCACGGGGGTTTTTATATATTTCCTCCCTTATTTTTACATAATTCTATTTTGTTTTTGTGTTGTTTGTTTATCTTTTAATAGTTTCATTAAGAAACGGTGTATGAATCGTTAAGAGGTGAATCTTGTTTGGAAAAAAATCTTTCTCTTAATGTTCTAAAACCGACTGAATGAATTTGTATCTTAGGCCTCTCTTAACCATTCGGCGACCTAGTTTCATTCTGAACAATTACCAAATAACGATATTACATTTTGTACAATTTCACAAGAGCCTCTTGATTATTATGACCAATTAATCATCATGCACCATACCATTTAACAACTGTTAAAGAGCCCTTTAGACTAGATGTCTATATTTATAGTTTAGTTTATCTTAATATAAATATGAAAGTAAATATTTATTATTAAGAGTAAAATTGTCATTTAGTTAATTAAAAAGTGTAATAATTACATATTTCAAAACTATATATCATTTTTATTGTGGACGTTTATTTTGAAACAAAAGATTAATTTAAAATACTAAAAATGTAAAAAAAAAATGATTCGATATATTTGGGCAAACATTAGATTACTGGTAACCCAATCAACCCTATACAGAACCAACATCCAAGAACACCAATGTTATAAGGCATTTTTGACTCATTCAGCGGCTGAAACTAACGAGTGGTCAGGGATCAACTCAAGATCTGTCTTCTATTTGGTCAAAGTCATCCCACTTTTTTGTCAACCGAAAGTTAATTTGATTTGATATATAAAGTAACTTTACGAACCAGTTCAAATAGTATATAAAAGGGTTTATTTCTTTAATTTTGATTCGATAGGGATAAATGGGAGTTTCAAATGTCTGTATAAAAACCAATATCTGATATTTATAACGGAAAACATATAATAATTAATCTTTTAATAAAATATTTAAATAAATGGAGTATACTTATTATTATTTAGTGATAAAAAAACACATTTTAAATAATCGGTTACATATTAGTTGTAACAAACTTTCCATTTCATAAATATGTCTCATTTTATACAACAATTTTAGAGTAAATTACGTTTTTGGTTCCCTCGTATTTTTGAAATTATGGTTTTAGCTCTTGTAATTTGCATTTTATTGTTCTTTTCATCGAGGGGGGAGGGGATAGAAACAAGAGTAAATTGTATAAAAAAGCAACGTACTTTGACTTGATTTTTTATTTTGGGCAATGTATTTTCAAAACGTTCATTTTGGTACCTAAGATGTAAAGTTTTAAACATTTAAGTATTCGGGTAACCGGTTGAAGCATTAACCAGTTACCATGCTGATGTGGCGAGTGATTTGGTATCCGGTTAATGCTTTAACAAATAATATTGAGTTGGATACCACATCACTCGCCACATCAACATGATTATCGATTAATGCTTCAACCGGTTACCCGGATACTTAAATGTTTAAAATTTTATATATTTGGTACCAAAAATGAAAGTTCTGAAAGTATATTATCCAAAATAGGAATGAAGTTAAAGTATATTATATTTTCATGCAATTTGCTCTAAAAACAACAATGAACTATAAATTACAGGGACGAAAATCATAATTTTAAAATTATAAGAATGAAAATGCTATTTCCAAGAAACCACAAATATTTAACAACCCATTTTTTCACAAATATTTCTCTATTTTGATTATTTAATAAGCAGTTTTCAAAACACATGTACAAACTGTTTTCCTGTTAAAGGACCATTTTTGCTATTAAATAATGTAATAAAAATAATATATTTTTCTAAATATTTAAAAGTAATTATTAGAACTTTTAGTTATAAATATCAGATATTTATAAATAATAATAAACAAAATTCATTTTTTTTATTAACCTGGATATCCAACCCGCTATGCGAGCGACTAATCCCGGACGACTACAAGTGAATGTTTATTCCTTCTTGGATTTAAACCTGGGACCTCTAGGTACTTTTGACCTTTGGAGTCAAGCTCAAACCAATCAGGCACCACCCTTGTGGTTACAAAATTCATTTTTCCTTGTTGAAGGCCGTTAGCTTTAAGGACCAAATCCATAACAAACTGTATAAATGGAGGTTTCTTTTATAACAAACCGAAGGGAAATACAGGGGACGGGAGTAGTCAGAAGGATCTCTCTCTCTCTCTCTCTCTCTCCAGTTTTTCTCGACTCCTGAAAACCACGAGCACCACCCCCTCGCAAGTTCACCCTACTTCGACGAGAGAGCTTCGATAGACCATTCTTTCCCCCTCTGTTTGCACTCACACTCTCTTTGTAATTTACTCCAAAATTAATTATTAGGTCATAAAATAAAATTATGTGCAACGGTTGTTTACCAAAACACTTGTCTGGTAAGTGCTTACCGGTTAGAGTTTACATTCTCATTTACCTTATCGAGTAAGATTATAGTTAATCAAAACAACTTCATATACAACAATTTATCCGGTACGCACTAACCGAGTAAGAGTCACCATCCTTACTTACCGAGTAAGAGTCACCATCCTTACTTACCGAATAAAATTCTTGGTTCTTACCATCACTTTATCGGATAAAATTATGGGTCTTTATCATGTAGATCCGATAAAGTGGTCTTTATCATGTAGATCTGATAAAGTAAGTGACCTGATAAGCACTTACAGGATAAATGTTTGGTAAATAGCCCTTGATTTACAAATTTCTACTTTAAGCTTTCATGTTGGTTACAAAGAAAGTAATTGAATTCTAAACTTCAAAATCATTAGCAGGGTTTGAAAACCAGGGGACTTTTTTTTTTCAAACAAAATTCAAGGGCCGATAGGCCACCGGTCATCTTCTCCTGCCATATCATACTTTCGGCCACCAAACATTCCAAACCCTAATCCCCAAAACTTAACCTAAAATCAACCCAAACTCAAAACCCTAATGACCTAAACTCAGCCAAATCAACCCCAATCGATCTGTTTGTTGGTCGACGAAACATAGAAGAAAATCTGGACTACGAGATGAGATTCAAGATCTGGACCATCAAGGGGCGGCGATGTACGATAGGGTACGACGAAGCAGATTAGGGAGTCGGTGGTGCGATTCGGGTTTGAAGATCTGGACCATCGGCGTAGAAGGCGGTTGTTCAGCGGTGGTGGTGATGTGTTTTCGGCCAAGATATTACGGGAGTTGGGGGTGGGGTGGGGAAGAAGACGATGGGAGGGGTGCGGCCGGTGATTCACCGAGAAAAGGAAGGAGGGTTGGGAAAACAGGTTCACCGGAAAAAAAGGAGGGAGAAGCCGAGAAGGAGCGGAGGTTTCGCCGGAAAATGGGGGAAGGTAGTATTCTCTAGGGCTAGATAGGTCATAGGGCCACCGAGGGAAAATAGATTGTTATGAGTAGAATATGTGCATTATATACACTTGAGTAAATTACGTTTTTGTCCCTGTTGTTTTTTAAATATTACGACTCTCGTCCTTGTAGTTTTGAAATTACGTTTCTCAGTTCGTAATTATTATGTTTGTTCATTATGCTAACTCTTACCTGTAAGTATTTTGAGTATAAGTGACGAAAACATTAAATAATTGTAAAACCAGAAGAAGTAAAATGGCAATAAAGTGCAAATTATAATAACAAAACAACATTATAAACTATCGTGATGAAAATCGTAAATGTTAAAAACACAGACGAAAATAACAGTTTTCATCAAACTGAGAAAAAGTAAGCTGGAGACGGGTAGGTTAGGGCAAAAAGGAATGGATTCTAAAATCCCATGTATATGGGAAGGATTCTTAAATCCATTGTTCATGGGATTTCAAAGGAAGCGACGGATTTCAATTTCTCACAATCCAGCAAACCAAACACTGGATTGGAATGAATTTCAAATCCAAATCCCCCCAATTCCATTCCAATCCCGCAAACCAAACGCACCCTAAATGAATTTGATTTTGAAGGAATGGAATGAAATTTGACCATGCCTTGTGATTGCGTTTGGTTGCATGGAATTGGAATGAATTTGGATTAGGAAAGCAAATTGTCGGAAAGAAATTTGTCGAAAAGGAATTGAAATCCAAGGGTATTGTCGTGGAATGTAAAATCTGTGAGTAAAAGAATTTATTGGAATTGAAATGATTCCATCATTTATATTCTATGAACCAAACATTGTATTTGGAATTTGGTCAAAGGATTTGACAATTCCAATTTCTTTCAATCTCATCCAAATCCATGAACCAAACAGCCCCTAAGGGTCCTCGTCATGAATTTTAGGTAATGTTTAGTTTGCAGAAATGAAATGGATTTGAGGGATTTGGATTTCAAATCCATTACAATCTCGTGTTTGGTTTGTTGGATTGTTCGAATTTAAAATCCTATAATCATAGAATTTTGAAATCCTTAGGTGATGCTTGAGATTTCATGGGATTGTATGCAACATGGTTCTAAAAAATGTTTGTTTTGTATTGATTAATAAAAATGTAATTTACCTATTTTTATAATTTTTTATAAATTATTTATAAACAATAGAATCAAATTTCATTCCAAATCCTACAAACCAAACACACCAATGATTTTAAATCCATTCCAATTCAAATCCCTCAAAAACTAAACCACAAAGGTAGTGCATGACTGGTTTGAGCTTGACTCCAAAGGTCAAAAGTGACAGGAGGTCCTAGATTCAAATCCAAGAACAAATAAAAATCTCCTTGTGGCTACGAAGGTTCAAATGCGGTGACTTCGGGCTATCTGCAAAGCAGGTGGTCGCTCTGGGATTAGTCGGCTCGCATAGCGGATTGGATATCTAAGTTAATTAAAAAAAATCCATCAAAAACTATCATGCAAACCAAACGGACCATAGGATTCCAGATAACATGTATTTTTAAGTTGTTTTAGTTACGATCTTTAATATTCACTATATAAAAAATACAAAAACCAAATAAGTCAGTATTATAGTACCCGACTTCTAATATCGTGTACCAACCAAGTTTGCATACTTAATGTTGGCTGGTTTGGTACAAAAAATTTACCTCTAAATTTTAGGTATATAAATTTAAATGAGATTTTAATTAAATCCATGAACTTCTCATGAGTAGGGGTGCTCACGGCCCGGGTTGATCGGTTTGGAGCCGTTTTAACAACCAAACTCAATGTTGGCGGTTTGAAAATTTTCAACCCAACCCAACCCAAACAAAAGTTCAACCCGATCAACCCGAACCAACCCAACCCAACCCAACCCGTTCGGGTTGATCGGGTTGTGTTTAAACAATGTAAAATCACCTAAAAATAAAGAAAACTTTCCTTTGAAATACGACCGACCATTCAAGATAATATGCAAGTTCATCAAATATTTAGDTATWAYAATAAAAATGTTTAAACCAAATGATAATACATCAATCAACAACAATAGTTTTAGACGTTTCCAACCCCGATGCTTTCGCTTTCTTGACATTGAGGTTAGTCATATCATGATTGTCATCTACAATTCAAAGCTAAAGTTAAGGTCGGGTTCATCGGGTTGGTCAGGTTTTTTTGGGCCTGACCCGATTCCAACCCAATAAGGTCGGGTTGGCTAATTTTTTTATCGATCATGCATCGGGTTACCTCGGATTGAGTTTTTTTTTTTTAATTCGGGTTGGTTTTTTTTTTTTTTGAAAAATTCAGGTTGGGTTGGTCGGGTTCATCGGGTTTTTGAGCACCCCTACTCATGAGTATAAAATATTTTTTCTTTAATAGGTTAGAAAGTCATGAATTTAATTGAAAACTCGGTTAAAATCATATCGCTAAACGACCCTGACACGATATGAACGAGTAATGTCATATGCTACCCCTAAAGACTCTGAGCCCGCACCACGAAAGATCGAGCATAAGGACCGGACGACCAAGCTCAAACGAGTTTTTCAGGTCATGGAACATCCAACAAATTGTTTGAGCCACTTGTATGAGTTGTGATGTATGCAGATTTGTCTTTCGTTACAAATGGAATATCAGTTGTTTCCGTGAAAACCCTAACTTGCACAAAAGTAGGAACGAGAAAGTAAGAAAAACATAGGTAAAGATGCACCGAGTAAATGTAAAGATTGGTTACTAGAATTTTCGCACATTTAGAAGTAGATAAACCAATCTAAGTGCCCGTTTACTAAACGCTTATCCAGTAAGTGCTTTACCAAGTAATTTTTGATACTGGATGAACATGACAAGAGTCAAAAATCTTATCTAATAAGAGCAATGATAAAGATGGAAAGTCTTACTCGATACTCGGTAAGTGAGGGTGACGACTCTTACTTGAGTAAGTGCTTACCGGATAAATTGTTACATACAATACCATTTCGATATACTACAATCTTACCCGATAAAGTAAATCATATTGTTGACTCCTAAAGGTAAGCGCTTATCAGGTAAGTACTTAGGTAAATGACCCATAAATGAAACAAACTCAGTATATCCCACTTGAAAATAAAGTCCAGATGAAATAGGATCCACACAGATTTGTCCTCCACAACCAAATGGTAGATTGATTGTCTCCATGAAAACCCCAGCTTATGCAAAAGTACGAACAAAAAACCAAACAAACCCAATATATCATCTTACAGATATAATGTCCTAAGATGTACACAGATTTGTCTCTGCCCAAAAACCATTTCTGTAAAGAACTTCAACTTGCAAACCAAATACATAAAACAACACAAGAGACTATTTCCATAAATACCCTCAGCTTGCAAACCAAAAAAAAACATAAAAATGAGCACAAAAGCAATAAAACCAAACTACGTTTGGGGTTGTTTGACAGTTGCCGAATGGTTTAGTATAAAATAATTAAATGGTTAAAATGATTAACAGACTCTCATGATATACTGCAAAATGAAATATAATTGTTTGGTAATCCTTTGCAATGAAATTAAGACGGTGAATGGTTAAGAAGACCCAAAATACAAAATCATTCAAAGGGTTTTAAAACCAATAAGAGATAAACTTTTTTTTGCCAAACAAGATTCACCTCTTAACATTAAGAGACTCTCTCTTAATGGAACTATTAAGAAGTAAACAAACAACCCCTTAGTATATCCCACACAGACTTCACCTCTACCCAGATCAGTAAAAGATATTATTTCCGAAAATACCCTCAGCTTGGAAAGAAAAAGCATAAAAACAAGAACACAAGCAATATGGTGTAGATATCAAACTAGAAACAGCAAAACCACCATACCTCTTTCCATGTACATTCATATCCATAAAAACTTCAAAACATTTTGGACCCTACTATTCTTTTTTTTTAAACTGAGTTCCGTTTGTTTTCGGTCGACCCTCGAGCCAAAATCTCTTAACAAAAACGCGCAAAATTCAAGAAAAACGAACCAACTTACATGAAAAACGAACCAACTTACATCATCTGGCGTTTCGTTGCACCTTCTTCGGGGAGCATAAGATGGATCCTGTAGCATTATTGTTGCTTGCTTCATTTCCGACCTTCTCGAGCTCATCATCATCGCTATCGATATTGTTCGGATCTGACCGGTTCTGGTGGGCCCTACGTCTAAGAAGGTATACGTTGAAATAGTAACTAACCATAACCGCCATAGTTTTGTTCTTGAAATGGCTCGAAAGTTCATCCCAAAAGCTTGTACCCGAAGAAGCAGGGGTCGACTTTATAATATCCTCAAACTTCTTTTCTTCAGATGGAGCCCATTTGAGTGCAACATTCTCACCCATATCGTCGAACTTCCATTTCGCGAATGCGGACCCCAGTTCCAGTTTCGCCCTGTTACGTTTCTCGGAAACGTGAAACCGTATGCATTCTAACGAACCCGAAAACTGGCAGCCGCAAGAATCTTGCCGTCCCTTTCCGACACGTTCTAGCTCGATCAGACTGCTTCTTGTTTCGGTTTTTTCAAGTGGCCAAACTGGCGTGCCGAGCCACTTGGTGTCGGGTTCGTAAGTCTGTTCGGTCCACTCGGGTACTTTTGCTTGAAAACATCGGCCCAATGGGGTTCGTTTTCGCTTAAAGTTGCAACCCCAAAAATAATCTTCATCTTCTCGGTCACTTGGGCTGTTGGATGACGATTCTGAGCAATCTTGAGGCTGCGGTTTTCTTGAAGGGACGGTCGATTGAGTTTCTCTAGCAGAAATTAGCCTTTGGCTGCATCTTGATGTCGATTTCTCCCTTTGATCATCATACATTGCAGGAACCATCCTAAGATTCTTCTGCAAAAGAGAAAGAGGCTTGCTGCTCATAAAGTTCGGAAGGGCATTTTGGTAATTTCATTATTAGGCAAATATCTAATATGACCATACCAAACCAAACAAACCTAGAATATCCCAATTAAAAGTAGGGTCTTTGGAGAGGGGGGTGTATGCAGACGTGAATTCTACCCCAAAGAGCAAAGCAGATTTCTTGTGAAGACCCCGGCTTGCAAAAAAGTGCAAGGGATTTTGGAATTTTTGTAGCTAAGGGTCTTTTTGTTAGCAGCTTAACGAGCTTGATAAGACTCACAACTTATTCGGTCTGCTATACATGACTGTTTGGTAGTGGTTTAATGATGTAGAAAGTGGCTTATTCAGTAAGCTTTTAGGAGAGAATTTTATGCAGAAACCCAAGTTTTTCTACAAACTTGCCCCTCCCAAGTAAAAATCTATGAAAAACCCTCTCAAACAAAAACTTTCCAAATCCATACAGATTAATCCACACAAACAACTTTATCCATACAAGACTTAACAAAAAACCAACCAACAATCCCTAAGGGTCTTTTTGTTAGCAGCTTAATAAATTAAGCTTAATGAGACTCGCAGCTTATTCGATCAACTATACATGACTGTTTAGTAGTGGCTTAATGAAATAGAAAGTGGCTTATTCAGTAAGCTTCTAAGAGGAGCTTTATGCAGAAAGCCAAACTTTTTTCAAACCTGTCCCTCCCAATTAAAAAGCACGCTCGTTTCATCCATGAAAAAACTTTTCCAAACAAAAATCTTCTCAATCCATACAGACAGATTAATCCAAATAGACATATTTATCCATACAAGACTTTAAGGTAAAACCATCCAAACAGCTCCTAAGTTGAGCTCACTCAAACCATCAAAAGCATAAAATGAAATTTATTTAGAGGAAGACCATTAGATAATAGATATATAAACTAGAAGAATTTATTCATTATTTGTTTTATATCATATTAAAAGCTAAAAATAATAACAGAAAATCCCACTATAAAATCCAATCTTTTTAACAAAAACTGCCTTTACAACCTTTATATATTTTTACTATATTATAAAACATTTACTTCGGGGCTATTTGATAGTTACTAAATGGTTTGATGCAGAATGATTAAGAGGCTCTCATAATATAGTGCAAAATGAAATATAATTATTTGGTAATTATTTACAACGAAATTAGGACGCTGAATGGTTAAATGAGACCCATGATACAAAATCATTCAGAGGATTTTAAAACTATTAAGAAGCAGCCTTTTTTTTGTCAAACAAAATTCACCTCCTAACGATTCAAAGTCTGTCTCTTAATAGAACTATTAAGAGGTAAACAAACAACCCCTTCATGTTCTTAAAATTTCTTATAACAAAAATCTCATTTACACCATCTATATCTTCATGAAATTATATTACTACATACATAAAACTCTTTAAAAGTACATATTTAAACTCCATAAAACTAAATAACCAACTAATAAACACGTTCAAATACAGAATATGCATTGAGGCATACTACTTCGACAGATTACTTTATCATTAAAGCTAAAATAAATTGCATCTTTATTTTTAAATCTAAAATATTGAGGGGTTGTTGCTGAATGGTTTGGTGCAGAATGATTAAGAGGCTCTCATGATATAGTGCAAAATGAAATATAATTATTTGGTAATTATTTACAACGAAATTAGGATACTGAATGGTTAAGAGAGGCCCATGATACAAAATTATTCAAAGGGTTTTAGAACCATGAAGAGGCAAGTTTTTTTTTTGCCAAACAAGATTCACCTCTTAACGATTCAGAGGCTACCTCTTAATGGAACTATAAGAGGTAAACAAACAACCACTGAAACTATAATAAGATTTTGAACTAAACATATTACACCAAAAAACTAAAATTTGACGCCCATATTGATAGATTTTTTCGGATTCTTTCACATGATCTTCAAACTAGCAGGACATGTTTAACCACCATTTGTAATTTCTATTTTTCAAACATAAATTTCAGATTTTCTTTTTTATGAGAAAAGGCATTAATTTTCGATTTTCGGTTAACGATAGAAATTTACATCATGCTCCATCAAACAAGTACACAACTAATATACATGCATACATACAGACATGATACATACATATATAAACACACAAATGTATCAGACATGATACATACATACATGCATACATATACTTTGTGAGAAAAGAAATTAAATCATACATATACAAACATATCATGCATGTTCAATCAATAATTAGAGCTTCAAAATAATTGAGGATGCACAAGAGCATTTATACATGCATGTATAATTGTGTGTGTGTATATATATACAAGTCAAACCAAGTGAATAAAAGGAATAAAAGGGAAGTTCTATTATAATTCATACATGAATAGATATAAAAAAACATGCTTAAAGCTCAAGCCTTTGTCATGCTTTTACATTTGCTTATTTACCATACTCATCCAAACTATCAAGAAAAATAATAACCTTCTTGCATTCTCACAACCATAAAAGACAAATTTTCACCCTCATATTTTCACCTAGAGGTGGGGTCCGGGGGTTATGATATATGCAGATCTGACTTTTACCCCAAAGAGTAGAGCAGTTGTAACTAATAATCACCAACCTATTTCATTTTACCATTATCTTAGTTCAAATGATAAAAATAATACTTAAAATCATAAGAAACCACATGAGTTATTGAAGACTAGAATGATACTTGCGCAATGCAACGAGATACATTTTTCTTTTAATGTTTTGTTTTATTTTTTGTCTCTATTAATGTAATATGGTTTATGTGGCTTTGAGAAAAATAATGTTTTTACTTTTGAATAAAAATAAATTTTGAAAAAATATATCGATATTAATATCAAATTAACTATTTAAAAGTTCTCATTTTTTTGTACAATTTCTTTAATTCAATTTTCTATTATAATTTAATTTAGTTCAAATAGTGAAGTAATTTATTTTTGGCTTAACAATCAAATTTTTATAAAGATAATGATTATGTTAGAACTCAATGATTATCCTAATTATATTTTAGATTTTCTATACATAAAATGGATGTTTATCTTGTATTTGATTATGTTTATCTGTAGTAAGTTGTACTTACGCAAAATTACTTGTAATCTTGAATTTTAAGTAATATGCATCAATAAATAGTACTTCATACATAAAAAATGGTTTTTAAGAGTTTTTGTCAAATGCTTTATTATATAGTATAGATATGGATATTAACATTTAGCATAACAAATGCAAACTTTTCAGGTAGAGTTCAAAAAGGCATATGTGGACTACATAATCTCAATCACCAAAAACCCTTAATTATGAAATGAAGAAAATCATTACTCCCCTTATTATTAAGAGTAAAATTGGTATTTAGTTAACTAAAAAGTGTAATAATTACACATTCCAACACTGTATGTCTTTTTCATTGTGGACATTTATTTTAGAACATGGTTAGAAGAACTACAGTGTTCCACTTTGTCTCTTGTCGCACGAGGATTGCAACAATTGTACTGGTGTTCAAATACTAGTGAATGTCTAACAATATAATAGGGACCTTGTGGACCAAAACCAATACACTTAACAATTTGTAAGTGGTGAGAATGGTAATTAAACTTCAAATTATGCGGAAACTAAAAGTGAAGCACTTAAAAGTTGGTACCAACACTTGAAAGTAGCGCCTTTCACGGGTAGGATGCATGCAGAGCTTACCTCAACCACTAGAATTGAGAGGCTGTTTCGTGAAGACTCAAGGCTTGTGCACGAAAAAAAAGGTGCATGCAAGCAGACAATAAGATAGATAATATAGCATGAAAACAAGAAATATAGCATTTAAATTTTGGTACCAAACCAAACCAAATGAAACCAGTATATCCCACTTGAAAGTAGTGTCTATGAGGGGTAGGATGTAGGTTGACCTCACCTAAACCAATAGAATCGAGAGGTTGTTTATGTGAAGACCCTAGGCTTGTGCACGAAACGTGCGTTTAGTATCCAGACAAGATAGAATAGAATAGAACAGGGCATAACAGCTGTTCAGCAATTGATAAGACAATACTGGACAGAACATGACAGATAAAATGACCAATTTACCCCCAATTAGTTGTTTATATTTTTTGATTAATCATGTAATTATTAAATTATAATTAATAAATATTTTTTATGACAAAATATATCATTAAAAGTTTCCGTCCAGACAATTAAATTGACATCAAAATGAAAAGTTTATGTAGTTTCCAATTTTTAATTATACCTTTTCTGTATTATGTTTTTTACTATTAATATTTAATAAATTACATAAATTAATCAAAATCTAGAAACCATATAAAAAATAATATTTTTAGGACAGTAAACCGAAAGTTTAAAGAGCATCAAATACGATAAATATAATTTAAAGAATGAATAAAATGTAAAGAGGAAGGCGTATTTGATGTTTTAAAAGAGAATTAGGTTTTGTTTTAAGGTTATATTGGTAAAACGTAAGTATGTTCAAGCTTGTTCCATGGGGTGGGGGTGGAACACGCCTGTTCCACTTTGTTCTCTGTTCCACATAAAAGTCTTGTCAAACATGAAACAATGATCCTTGTTCTGTTATGTCCGGTGTACCCAATGCACCCGAAACAAAGGTGTGTGCAAGCAGACAATAAGATAAGAAAAGTAATATAACAGGTGAACAAGAAATATAACATACAAAATAACACTAAAATGCTGGTAAAATGCCTAA
The DNA here is from genome assembly GCF_001531365.2 of Cynara cardunculus var. scolymus. Taxonomy (NCBI): domain Eukaryota; kingdom Viridiplantae; phylum Streptophyta; class Magnoliopsida; order Asterales; family Asteraceae; genus Cynara; species Cynara cardunculus. Next base: position 21,195,698 of record NC_037543.1, read on the forward strand.
TGTGGTTGCACATGTATGAACATAAACAAGATTGTGGCAATGTAGACTAAAGTTTCAGTAATTCAAATAACAAAATTCATATGTAAGGAATTGAGTAATTGAAAGTACCTGCCAAATGATTATTTTCTTCGAATCAACATTACTCTTCAAAAGCATTGCTTCTCGAGCCGATAAAACCTGCTTCCATACATGCTCACCTCCATAAACCTTCCATTTAGACCTTTCCGGCATAGACCCAATTGCAGGATCACATGGATCTTTCGATACCCTTTTCACCCAATCCAACAATGGCAAATACCGCTCTCTTTTCCTCTTTCGACTTGACTCATTTTCTTCTTCGTTAGTCCCCACAACCGACTCAATAACCACACTATCTCTTCCACTACTATCACTCTTCTTCGCACCTTCACTACAATCCTTACCTCCAACAAACCCAACACAACTCTGCAAATCTTTAACATCCAATCCTCTTTCCACACAAGTACCCACAAATTCCTTATAATCTTTCATCTCAACATCCAAAAAGAGCTTTGTGGAACGACTAGAATCAAGCATCAAATCATTGAAACATGATGACCCATTTCCTGAATTATTATCTTCAACATTTTTAGCAAACCATTCATCCAATAAATCAAGATACTTCACATAAACAACCTTCAAACTTGCAGAAGCATTCGAATCACACCCGATATCCTCAGCAACCAAATCCCAATAACCATTTCTAGAAACACTTTCATACCCACCTTTTTCTCTCACTGATAAGTAAAGTCTCAGCAAATCAATAGGTTTACCATCACCAAGCATTGGAGGCAAAGGCCTAAAACAACCACTATCACAGATCTCCTTCAAAAACCTAGAAACAATTTGATTGAACAATTTCGTAAGCTTACCATCAATATCTTCACATTTTAACGAAAACCCATTTTTGAGAACTTCTTCTATGATTCTAAAACAATCTAATGCAGACCCATCTGTTACCTTTAACCATCCTGCCATTATGCAAGATTTTTTCAAACCCTAAACAGAGCATATAAATAGATCATATAAAAAATCAAACGGAATTACATCAAATTACACAAAATTAAACCACAAAACAGAAAAAGGGAGTTACCCAGATGAGTTCATTTACGAATCTAAGGGTTTTATTTCTTGTTTTTCAGGGCGGGAAGATGGGATTGATTGATCTAGGGCTCGAAGACGAAAGGTTGAGAGTTGAAATTTTTTGAAGATCCTTTTGAACTCCCCGCCCTTTCTCTCTCTCCCGAAACTCAAAAGGGTAGAGAGAGAGGAGGGTGGAAGAGACATTTCAAGTGTTTTTGAACAGAGAGATAACAATTTAAAGAAAAAATCCCAAAGATTTGTGACGAATTTTCAAAGAGAAGAAAGAATACCAGTTTTTTTGTGGTGCGTAGGGGCCTCGTCTTTCGGTGTTTCCTTCTCTTTAGCCCCTTTGGGTTTCGTTTATTGAAAAGGGGGAGGCTTTTAAGAGGGGTGAAGATTGAGAAAGAGAAGGGGTGAAGAGATGTGAAAAAAGCCTAGGGTTTTTAATTTCAAGAATTGGGCAAAGAGAGAATGTTTATTTATATAGTGGGGATGATGAATCTAAACCATCTTCTTGTTGACTAATATAAGGGTATTTTGGTAAATTCACATGTTCTTTTTTTTTTTGTTGCAAAACTTGGTTGGCAAATGCAAAAGGGTTGTAGAACACCCATAAATCTCTTTAGAAAGATTCATGGTTTTTGATTTGTTAAATGGTATTATTTGGATTTGGATATTAGTATTGAGTATTGGATTTGATTTATGAAGTTATGATTGTGTTTATAAGACGGTGAATTGATATCGTTTCTTATTTTGGTCAAAAATCTCGAATTAAAATAAGGTGTAGATTTGTTTTTTGGATCTTTTTGTTTGACATGAAATGGGTTTTTAAAAAACTAAAAATACAGGTATATGGTTCAACCAGTTTTTTGGTTTGGATATCAGATTACCAAAAAGGCTATGATAACCTTTTGTTGTGGTGTTGGTTATGGTTTTGATGGTTTGGTTGTTCTTGCCATGGTGAGGATGGTGGTGGTGCTATGGCGGTCGTGGTCGGATGGTTATGGTGGTGGTGGTTGTGATGAAAAGGTTAACAAGAAATAAGGTGTGCTCATTTGGGTTAAGAGATGTGATGGTGATGGTGGTGAAAAAGTTAATGGTGGAATATCGTGGTGGTGGTGGTTGTAGTGGTGGCAGCAACGGTGGTGGTTGTGTATATTGATGGTATTTTACTTTTATATAAATCAACGATGATATTATAATATTTAAATAATATTTTAATTTAAAGCTAAAGATGTTGTCACTCTTTTCAAAAATCATAATTGGTCTATACTATATTATAAATTATTTGACAAAAACTAATAAAAATTATTTTTTATGCATTAAATACTGTTTATTGATGTATATTACTTAAAATTCAAGATTACAAATGATTTTGCGTAWGTACAACTTATTAAAGCTTTATTTTTGAATTCGTGTAACTAATTACAGATAAATATAATCAAATACAAGATAAACATTCATTTTGAATATAGAAAATCTAAAATATAATTACAATAATCACTGAGTTCTAATAAAATGTTTAATTATTATCTTTATAGAAAGTTATATTAATAAACAAAAAATAAATTACTTTGTTATTAAATCTATATTAAATTATAATAAAAAATTGAGTTAACGAAATTACACGGAAAACGAGAAATTTTAAATAATTAATTTAATAGTAATATCAATATATTTTTTTAAATTTATATTTCATTAAAAAATAAAAATATTATCGTTTTCTAAAAATCACATAAAACTGTATTATATTCGACAGAGAAAATGAATAAAATGAAACATTCAAATCGAGATATAGCTCGTTGCATTATACGAGTACCCTTCTAGTCTATGCTATAATATAAAGCATTTGACAAAAACTCTTTAAAATCATTTTTTATGCATTAAATACTGTTTATTGATGCATATTACTTAAAATTCAATATTACAAGTAAAATGTGCGTAAGTACAATTTATTAAAGTTTTATTTTTGAAAATTCATGTAACTAACTGCAGATAAAATCTCATTTTAGATATAAAAAATTAAAATGTAATTAGGATAATCATTGAGTTTTAATAAAATACTTAATTGTCATTTTTATAAAAAAATTATATTTTAACCAAAGATAAATTACTTTATTATAAAATATAAATTAAAATATAATAAAAAATTGAATTAAAAAAATTACACGAAAAACGAGAAATTTTAAATAATTAATTTAATATTAATATTATACCTTTTTTTTGAATTTATATTTCATTGAAAAATAGAAATATTACCCTTTTTCTAAAAACACATAAAATCATATTATATCGACGGAGAAAATGAATAAAATGAAACATTCAAATCGAGATATATCTCGTTGTATTGCGTGTCTGCATGAGTACCCTTCTAGTAATAAATAACTGATGCTTCTTTAATTTCTAAGAGCATATCTATCGGGTATGCTGTATTTTCTCTCTTTATATAAATATGAAGATTTCTTTATTTCTTTCTCTTTTTCTCTATTTTAAAAGAGAGTTTATCACATTTGTTGGAGCAATTTTTTCCTAAATATCCAAAATTTATAAAATAACATAGCTGTTGAAGATGCTCTTGTTTTTTCAAATAGAGAAACAAACCTCAAAATCTTTAAAAAAAAGTTCAATTCCGACAGTATTTTTATTTTAGTTATTTAAACAATTATCTATACTATATTATAAAACATTTGACAAAAACTCTTAAAAATCATTTTTTATACGTGAAGTACTATATATTGATGTAAATTACTTAAAATTCAAAATTACAAGTACAATTTATTAAAGCTTCATGTTTGAATTCGTGTAACTAACTGCAGATAAACATAATCAAATAGAGGATAAACATTTCTTTTAAAATCTAAAATATAATTAGAATAATTATCGAGTTCTAACAAAATAATTAATTATTATCTTTATAAAATATTATATTATTAAACCAAATATAAATTAATTCGTTATTGAATAAATCATGATAAAAAAATTTGAATTAAAAATTAACAAAAAATGATGAATTTTTAATAGTTAATTTCATACTAATATCGATATATTTTTGTCAAATTTTTATGATATTTTAAAATTTATATTTTATTAAAAAAATAAAAATATCATCGTTTTTTCAAAATCATATAAGACCGTATTATAACATCGACTGAGATAAAGAATAAAATGAAATATTAAAATCAAGATTTATCTTATTATATATGTGAGTACCCTTCTAATAATAATATTAAAATATTCGATTTATTTCATTTCCAACAACTTTTAGAAAATAAAAAAACATACAATTAATGGTACTTTTTTTGGTTGGGAATTGAATAAATAAATTGTAAAAAAACAATTAATAACATATTTTGTACTCGAAAACAACGTAGATTTCTTCAAATTAGAAGGATTTTTTGTTCTCTCTTCATTTTTCTATTTTAAAGAATGATTTGTGGATTCCATTGGAGCAATTTTAATCGAAAAAGACTCTTCAAAATAATTGTATGAAAATAACATACTTTAACTTGATTTATATTTTAGTTAACGTATTTTCAAAACTTTTATTTTGGTACATAAAATGTAAAGTTTTAAACATGTAAGTACTCGGGTAACCGGTTGAAGCATTAACCAGTTATCATATTGACGTGGCGAGTGATGTGGTATTCAACTTAGTATTAATCTTTTTTTAATCTAAAATTGGTTTTCAACCGGTTACCCGATTAGTTAAATGTTTAAAACTTTATATCTTAGATGCCAAAATGAAAATTTTAAAAATATGTTACCCAAAATAGGAATTAGGTTAAAATACGTTACTTTTTCATTTAATTTACTTTTTATTTATTTAAGAATTCTTCTAGATATGCTTTTATTAAGTCAAATTTTGCATATTGAAAATCAGTCTAAACTAAACCAAATATTTAATAAATCTCACATAAATATGGACTGTTCAATATTGAACAAATAAGATGAAACTCACGTATACAATTAAACCAGTTTGGCAGATTTTACCGAATACTAAAAAGGTCGATGGCGACTTTTTTGTGATGATTGTCGTTGTGGTCATGACCGTAATGATGATGGCGTTGCAAATGGTTAACAACGAATAAATGATGACGGGTTTTAAAAGACAGTCAACAATAAAAGATGATGCCGATGGTGGTAAATACGTTAATTAAGAAAATACGGTGGTGTCAGGGGTCGACATAATGAGGAAGGATGGTGACAGTGGTGGTCGTAGCGGTGGCATTGATGATGTAATCTTAGTCGTTGATGTTGGGAGGTCTAGACTTTTTGGGTAGGGGTCAAATGAAAATATATTTTTTTTTATAATTTTATTTTGTATAAAAATATATTTTATTTTGACCTCCAAAAAGAATTTGGTTTGATCATACAAATTTATTAATTGTTATGCATAATTATTGATTTTTTAATCAATTTTTAATTGTTAATTGTTTTATTATTTCATTAGAAAAATGAAATTATTTTTACATAGAAACAATCAACATCTAGAACTGATGGTAGGTATGGTAACGACGTGGGGATGGATGCGGATTTTGTAATCCCCGACCCCGGTTTTCGTAACGACCTCAGGCTCCAGTCCCCGGCGGGTGCGGAGATTAACATTCAGTCTCCGGTCAAACTTTGGTCAAACCCCATGAAGAATGTCTGTTAGTTTGAGTCTACCGGGAATCTCCGACCCCAATCCTGGTTTGAGTAACAGCCCCCACCCCCGGCCCTGGTTTGAATCTACTGGGGATCCCGGGACCCGTTTTAGCGATAAATCACCATCCCCGTTCAAGGTCGGGCCAAATCACCATCCTTAACTGATAGCCGTAAACTTATGTTAATGAATTATCGTAATATTTCTCACTCCAATTTCTACTACTTCGGTTAGAACCCATACCTTATCGAGCATATTATCTCATTTTAAAATTTGATTATTTTACAACAGGAAATGCTATAAAAACTGATATTGATTAATTTTTCTTGGATATATACCTAGAAAAAAACCGATATCAGTTAATTTGGACCCAAAACCAGAATTTATGGGTCCGTCACTGTTTACAGACAAATTAACATAACATTTTAATATTAAAATCATCCTTTTTCAAAAACAACAATTGCCACACATAATGCTTTAGTTAGGGGTCGTTTACCATACATTTACCCGGTAAGTGCTTACAGGTAAAATTTAACATTATTAATTACTTACCGGATAAGATTTTAGTTCATCAAAACGGCATTGTATGCAACAATTCACCCGGTAAGCGCTTACCATGGTAAGAGTCGATCGTCCTCGCTTACTGGGTAAGACTCATGGCCCTTGTCTCGCTCTTACCGGGTAAGATTCTTAGTCCTTACCATATCCATCCGGTAAAGTAATGTGACTTGGTAAGCGCTTAACCGAATAAGTGTTTTGTAAACGGCCCCTTAGTTGTCTCTGGTTTTGGTTCATTTGGCTTCTTATTTATAACTATTTTTGTCTCTGGTTTTTAGAATCTATTTTTTTAGTCACTGTATTTTTTATTTCGTTTTGCTTTTCAGACTAAACAAAGTTAGAAACTCCCGTTGTTAAGGGTAATATGGTATTTTTAGTTTGTTTTTTTCTCTTATTTTTAATACATATTTATATCACTGAACAACTTTATTAAGGGGTGTTTGGGATTTGCTTGTTTAAAGTGCTTATTAACTTATTCCAGTGTGTTACCGGTAATAAATAGTTTTTAGTATTTGGATGAAAAAAATTATTTATACTGTAAAATCGGTTTGACACCGGTAATAAAGAGTTTTTGATAAGGAACTATTTTCTAAGTTATTCACTTATTTTCGGTACCGTACCGCTAATAAGGAGTTTTTTTAGCGTTTGGATGCAGAAGAAAGAAATATTTATCAGCTTATTACATTTTGGTACTGGCATAAGCTAATCCAAACACTTTATAAAACTCCGGTTTGATACTACATAAGTTGATAAACACTTTTACAAAAAAAAAAAAACATAACTTGTTTTAAATAAGCAATTTCAAACACCCTTAAAGCTTAGTAATATGTACTAAGGGTGCGTTTGATACACTAGACAAGACATCACATAACATAACATGTATCTCTGTTTCACGTTTGGCATGACTTTTATGTGGAACAGACAAGAAAAAAAGTGGAACATGCTTGTTCCACCCCTTCTTCATAGAACAAGGTGGAACAGACTTATATCTTACCAACATAACATTGAAAATCTCTTTTAAAACATCAAACATGTCTCTCTTTTACATTTTATTCATTTTTAAAATTTTATTTATTGTATTTTGTGTTTCTTAAACTTTCATTTTACTGTCCTCAAAATATTATGTTTATACATTTTTTTTATATTTTTATTAATTTACGTAATTTGTTATGTATTAATAATAAAAAAACAATGTAGAAAAGAGATAAAAATAAAAATGGAAACTATATAAGCCTTTTATTTTGGTGTCATTTTAATTGTTTTGACAAAAAAATTTATAATGATATATTTTGTTATAAAAGTAATTATTTTATTATAATGTAATAAATTACATAAATTGATCAAAATATATAAAGAACTCATTAGAGGTAAATTGATCATTTTACTTGTTTTATTTTATCCAGTTTTGCCTTACAAAACGCTGAATAGTTGTTCTGTCATGTCATGTTCTATCATTCTCTGTTCTGTCATATCTTGTTTAAACACTAAACGTACCATAAAAAAAAAAAAAGTAAACCAAAGAGGAGTGGGTGGAGTAGATTATGGTTTATTTTTGTCTTTCATAAAAATTTAATAATTTACACTAAAGTTTTAATATAAGAATGGTGATTTGTCCTGACTCGGTGGGGAACCCAGCTCACCTGATCCGAACGGGGACGAAGATTCATCACTAAAACGGGTCTCAGGGCCGGGGATCCCCCGGTAGACTCAAACTAAAGCATATTTTAAATGAGATTTGATTGGAATTTGACCGAGGATCGATCTGAGATTTGAGCGGGGACGGGATGTTATACCCGTAAGGTCGTACCCATCGGGGACCGGGGCCGGGGATTACAAAACCCACCCCATCACCGCCCCGTTGCCATGCCTATTTTAATAACGTGTACAATGATATAAATATGTAGTTTATAGAATAATTCAAGTTGTTAAATAAAATAATTTATTATAGTTTATCTATACTATCTTATTAAGCAAATGTAGTAAAAGTCTTAAAGTTTTAAATTATTAAATGACCAAGATACCCTTTATACTACTTTTTCACCTTCTCATCTCCTCACATACACTCACCCTCTCACAACCGATTTTTTTAAATTAATTTACTTTACGTCATTTACTTTTAAATATTTCATTTTAAACTTTTATCAAATTAACATACATAATCGTATATCAATTAAAACATGTTTAAAAAATGCATTTTTATTTTAACAAGTTACACCATTATAATCGTCTCGTTAATAYCTTCGAAATAAGTCCAATATTGAATAKTTTTTGACTTAATTATATTATTATATATATATTGTGAAAAAATATTTTTAATATTTACAATTTATACTTTTATATTTATATATATATATATATATATATATACTATATATATACTATATATTTTGGGGTTAGGCTGCCCAAATTGCACTGTATAATATGTTCTGAATTAATATGTTCTTGGGTTTTTTTGAAATATATATATACATGTATTAATTCAACCTTAATCTGAGTTTCTAGACAAGAAAGAGGGTAAACAGTTGAAATTTCATTCTAAAACTCATTTTTTTTGTCTTTTCATGGCTTATGATCTGTCAAATTTGTAGTTTTCTTTATTGGTTTTGAGTGTTTATCTTAAAACTCAAGTTTCTTGGTTCTTTGCTCTTGGTGTAAATCGAACACATTTGTGGAGTCGTTTAAATATGTTGGATTTTAAATATATTGGATTTTAAACTGTCATACAAATTTTTTCATCGATAGTCTGTAATTGAAACCATAACTCTTATTTATTCAAATTGTATTAATATGTAAAAACCAAGTGTAACTTATATCATCGTTAAATCTTATTTTATAAAACCAGTGGAACTTCAAAATCATTAAAATTTATGGCTCCCGTCGCATTACACGGATACACAACTAGTAAAATATTATAAACATTTAAATTTATGTTTGTCAAATTCGTCCATTTTAAATGTTTTCAAAGTAGTATTTCATTATAATAAAAATAACTTTAAAAAATTAATCGTTTAATATTATTATTATATATTTTTTATAATCAGTTTAATGGGTTATTAAACCATGAAAGAGAAAAAGATACATGAATCACTAATCATAACCTTCAACATATCATAGAAACCATTTTTTTAAGGCATATAATATTTATATATGGTAAATAGAATAAATAAATTTACACATCTTTTTCATCTTTGATGATGTTTGAATCCTTGACTTCTTAGGATGGCAAAGACTCGCATACAGCTAGACCATAGACCATTTGGTCATAAACACCAAGTTCGTTATTTTCTATAGAGAATATTCAGTATTTCGTTGGCATTATTTTTGTACAAGCGAGTAAGGATAGTGATACGATAAGATGCTTCTTAAGGGATTAGTGGATTTTTTTTTATCAAGGCTGGCTGTTAAATGGTTCAATTACGATTCTATTTTGGGATCGTGGGATACATTCAGATTTATGTAGGGATTGTCGAAGCATTTTGGGTTAGTGTTTTGAGATGTATGTGGATTCAGTTTTTTGTTAAACATATATTTGTTTTTCTATTTTGATATGGTACACTATTTTCAATTCACAGTTAGGTTTTTTTTACAACAAATAAACTCACACACTTTTCTCACATTTGGTGAGATTTGAACCCCTGACTTCCTAGAACGCTAAAACCTATAATACCGCTAGGCCAAATACCCGTTGGTCACATTTAGGTTTCTTGTTGTAAGTTTTTTCTTTATTTCTACTTAGAATTAGGGTTTTTTTACTGACTTTTGTATCATAAATTTTGCACATTTTTTTGTTTAATTTGAATTCATTTGCATAAATTTATTGCTGTTCTTGAAGACGAGGAGAAAAAGAACCTAAATCCAAACTAAAACCTCCAGAACTAATAAACCCCCAAAATCAGATCCTATAAAATCAAGAACTGAGAACGAAGCCACAAATCATATATATAAACCGTATTTTCATAGTTCAACGGTTTTTCTTTTCAGGTTTTTTATAAATACGATGATCGACATTGAGGACGGTGTTCAGAGTGAAGGGCAGAAGCTTCCACTAAACGGTTAGGCATGGATGGTGTTAGTCAGAGAAACCAACTTGTAAGAAATTGCATACCACCAAAACTTCATATTATAATAAATGAAGTTTAAGGACCGTATTCATAATTTTCAACATAATACAGGGACCAAATATGTAATTTACTCAAAAATCATTTAGACTGCTCGTGTAATAATATTGAAAAACCGGTCCACAAAAAGCTTGCTATGTGCAGTTTTGGTCCCCCTGGATTACTTATTTTCACTTCTTCATTCAAACTTGAGAATCTCTTAACAACATGGTTTCTTATTCCGTCAACGTTAACCGGAATCTATTGAATATTGCATATTTGTGCACAAATATGTGTGTTCGAGCAGGCTCCCGAACACCTGCTCAACTTGTTTTAGCAAGTAGGGTTTTTTTTGAGATATGAAAAGTGTACCCGTTAAACTTCGAGGGGTGCTTTGGGATATTAAAAGATAAAAAAACGTTAACAAAAAAAATTCAAAACAAGTACCCCAAAATCAACCAAATCCCCTGTAAAAGTCCTTCAAAATCAACCAAAAAACCTGAAAATCCTTCAGAATCATTCGAAACAGTGTAATTTGGTTAAAACGCATCGGATGACTTTGTGAGCCTTTGATCCACCTTAAAGGTGCATCTGCTCGACAAAAATATTGGGTCCACCACTTACACAAATGCATTATGCATACATATAATATATATATATATATATATATATATACATATACATATAATATATATATATATACATATACATATAATATATATATATATATATATATATATATATACACACACATAAAACATATAGAAAATGGTATATACCACCCTTTATTTTCTCAATTAATGTAATAAAATTTCAAAAGTTGTTATTTCTATAATGATTTTGACTTATGAGTCGGGTTCCACTAAAAATGAAAGTTATCGTAAAAAAGTAAGAACGAATCTCCATCATTTGATCAATTATAATTGAAAATCTGCAGTAATGAGAAGAACCAAGATCATGGTTCTAAATAACTCGTTATAACGTCAAGGCTTGGGTTCGCCGCCACGTTAACCCCTATGGCTCCACTCTAAGACTCGACTTGCATTGTTACCAGTTATATATTTATTACAAGATTAACATATTACCAGACAAAATGAGTACAATATTAAATATCTGAAACCAAATTATATATTTATTTAGTTAGAATTAATAAATTTTCCATAATTGATTTAAATAAAAATATTAAATTTTATTGGTTCAATATTTTATATTATGTTACTTAAAAAAAGGATCACGATTCAATAAAAGTTGTATCTTATACCGATTCAAGACAATCCAATGACGATACACCTTTATACATCATTTCCGTTCAATTCTACATACACGAGACCACCAACGTGTCGGTAATTAGTTTTCACTGAACCAACAATGATATCCCGAGGCAATAACATGTATTAATTAATTTATACAGCCAGTCTACAAGATTCTGATAGAGATTAAAACAGACGTTTACTTTTAGCCTCTGTAACACAGAGGCTAGAATTAAATGTTCGCCTTAATCTCTATTAATGGGCAAACGCAATAAGAAGACACCAAGGACAAATCTTCGTGGCCCTCGTGATCGATCTCAATTTCTTTTTGAATGAGAGTGTTATCGAGCTTCGAAATCCATTTCCTGTTGCAAGTAGGCGATGTCGTCTTGTTAGAACGGTTTTAATGTCGTAATGTAGTTGCCTTTTTTTAACGTCTCAATCAAGTCAACGTTGTTAAATTCGAGAAACCGGACCGAAGTGGTCCAAATAGAACCCAAACCAACAACATAAAGTCCAATTATCTAGAGATGCAAAAAAGGCTCAAACCCGTCCCGAAACCATGGCCTTAAATTCCGACCTAAGAGCAACTTCTTTTTCAAAGCACGGGTCGAAAAAGCTTGATCGGGCCTACTTTCACATCCAAAATCCCAACCTGAGCTTTTTATTGCTTAATGAAAACGGGCTTGGAAAACTCACAATCAGACCCGAAAAGCTCGGGCCTTGTGCATCTCTACTTATATCCTACGATCATTATATTTCTTTGAACGGTCGGATCCATTTCGGTTTTGGTATGGGTTACTCTGAAATTACGTTTTATCCAACATTGGCATAATTGGGCCGGTTAGCCGAATGAATTTAGAGTAAAAGGAGAATACCTGACTGCATATCGGGCAAGTGTCGCTTCTTTCCATCCACTCGAGAATGCACGAAAGGTGAAACCGATGGTTACATTTCGTTACGATTCTAGGGTTCTCCGCATCGTATTCTGCATAACACCGATGTCTGATTATCAACAACTTTCAAAAACTCCGAAAAAAATACAACCTTTATTTGACTTTCCAAGAGTCAAACGTGTCAAATTTTGACTTCGAAATCGACAAGTTCCGTTTTGGTTATGAAAAAACCGATAATTACATCAACTCGTAAACGAACTGAGGTTAAAATCTATGATATTTGAATCGATTTCAAGATCAAAATTGGACTAAATAACGGGAAGAACCGAATGCTAGTTTGACCTGAAAAGTCAAAATGCATATCTAGAAATCCAATTACCTTCAAAACAAGTGGGACAAACTTCCTCTTCCTCCATTGTTGAATCATCAACACATTTGGATTCTTGAAGTCCAACCTCGACTTTCTTCGGGGACTTGATGAACGGGGTGTCACGCTCGATTTCACGATCTAATTCCTTTAGGTCAACGCGAGTCGGTTTTTGATAATCAAGATCACCGAACGCTTGCCCATCGGGGCTGGCGTTTGTCGATTGTGAAATTCCTAAAACGACATCAAATGGGATCGGTCTCGGGGGAGATCGGAAAGTGTCAGGAATCGACGTATCAAGGTTTACATCGATCAATAATCGTGGCGGGAAACCGCTATCGTGGGGTGTCGAGGATTCGTGTTCCTCCAAAGCCGGTGGACACTGTAAATGGAGTTATAAAGATAAATAAAACCAAACCAGACGAACTCGGTATGTTTCACCCGGAGGTGAAGTCTGGGAGGGGTAAAATATATGCAGAACTGACCTCTGCTTAAATGAGTAGAGAGCATGTTTCCTTAAATATGGGAAATTGACCAAAATAGCCAATCTCCCCAACCAACTTAACTTTTTAGCCATTTTTTTAATTAAATTCCAATTCTAGCCGGAGTTTACCAAATGTCTTGCGCACCTGCATAAACTCGATTTCCGGATTAAAAAAAAGGAGACCAAACTATTTTGGGAAGAGGCTCTGAAAAGTGGCTAAAAAATGAAATTGGTTAATGGGATTGACTATTTTAGTCAATTTTTCCCTTAATATCTACAATGAAAAGGCACAGGTTTAAAAATGTCTAATTACTACACTTTTTAATTAACTAAATGACAATTTTACCCTTAATAATAGATGGAGTAATAAATTTCTTCATCTCGTATTTGAGGGTAGAATTGAAAAGTAGACACTTAATTATGAAAATGGACCCTTATTCCGGGACAAAATTAAATAGAAATGTAGATACTTATTTTGGGACCGATAAGTAATTTAAAGCGTAAACGGGAAACATACGCACATAATAGTACACGGGGGTTCCGTGGAGCTGAAATTTTCGAGATGAAGAGCAGCAACCTCCCATTATTTTCTTTGTTTCTTGTTTATAGCTTCATGTGATCTTCTATGATATTCAACATGGTCCCATTTTCATACCCTAAAACGCGTAAGACAAATATCATTCGGTAATCGTAAAATTTAAACATCATTTATCTGTTCGTATAAAATCAAACTGACCCAGTAAATCCCACTCGTAAGCAGGGTTTTGGGGGCTTTTTGGAGGGTGAGATGTATGCAGACCTGACATTTACCCAAAAGAGTAGCACAATTGCTTCCATGAAGACCCCCTGGCTTGTGCAAGAGTGTGAACAAACATGTAGCATACATAGAACGGAAAAAAAAAAAAGTAACGATATAACGTGAATGTTCATTCATACGATTTTATCAAATTTTTAGATGATGGAAATAAACAAGAAAACACCCATTGCCCTAAATCAAAATGCATCAAAGAATTTCAAAACCCTTAGGTCCCATTTGGTTTGCAGGAATGTAATGGATTTGGGGGGATTCGGATTTCAAATCCATTCCATTCTCATATTTGGTTTATTAGATTGTCCGGATTTGAAATCCTACAAATAGGATTTTGAAATCCTTAGGGGGTGCTCGGGATTTCGTAAGATTGTATGAAATAAGGTTTTAAAAAATGTTAAAAACATTTGTTTTGTAATAATCGATTAATAAAAATGTAATTTAATTATTTATAAATAATGGAATCCAATTCCATTCCAAATCCCACAAACCAAACACACCAATGATTTCAAATCCGTTTCAACCCAAATCCCTCCATGAAATTCAAATCCTTCAAAAACAATCCCGTAAACCAAACGGACCCTTGGTGGGGTTAGGAATTGGATTCCATTCCAGTCCCATGTTAGGCTTAAAGGAAAGTCCGGGATTGAAATCCCAGGATTTCAATGAGGTTGGCCTAAAAGAACAATATTTTCCGTAGAAGGATACAGCTGTTATCCAAAACTCAAAAATACACCCAAAATTTTCAAACCCAAGGAGCATTTTGACAGCAAAATCATAAATTTCATCAGGCAAATTCAATTGATGAAGGGACTTTTTGGAGAGTAATTTAATGGGGTTTCACATATTCTTACATAATATCAGAGCAAAAGGTGTATTACTCTAGGGACTTGACACTCTAGGGCAATCCGTACTCGTCTAGCCCCCTCTTAACACTCGGGGAGGGGGGGCAATTTGTCCCGTCTACCCTCCCTTGGAGCGGGAGTTCGGTTACACTTGTACCATTTCTCCTTAATGTATGTTGGAACCTCCTTCCTTTTTTTAAAAGGCTCTTTTGAAGAATAATCTATAAAAGTCACATATTTTCACGAAGAACACAAACATAAGACTAGTCCACCAAAATCTTGCAATAAGATGGTTTCCCAACTCATATTTTGAAATCATCCGGCAAAATCATCAAAGAACATACAAATTTCAGAACACAAATCTCAAAAATTAAACATTATTTGTTGGAAATTTTAATCAAGAACATTTGACCTAGAAGCATTTGACAACCTAAATACACATATATGAGAGTTACCCACCAAGTATAGATAAGCAAAACTGTAGAAAGAACACATACCCAAATCATATTATAGCAAGATTTCTAAAAGGGCAAATTGCATGAAAAAGTAATGTACTTTAGCTTGATTCCTACTTTGGGTAACGTACTTTCATTTTAGTACCTAAGATGTAAAGTTTTAAACATTTAAGTACATGGGTAACTGATTGAAGCATTAACCAGTTACCATTCTGATGTGGCGAGTGATGAGATGAAATTGGGTTGAATAGCAAATAATACAGAGTTGGATACCACATCACTCGTCACATTAGCATGGTAACCGATTAACACCCAACTATAATCACCTAATAGAAAGGTATCTATCTTGATGAAAACACATACCCAGCTCATATTTCAGCAAGATCTCAAAAAAAAACATGAAACAATTTACAGAAGAAACATGAATTCCATAAACACCCAACCATGATCACCTAATAAATTATCTTGAGTTGAACACACAAAAACACAGCTCATATTTCAGCAAGATTTCCAAAACCCAGAAATAATTTACACAAAAATCATAAATTCAACCACAAGGGTGGCGTCCGATTGGTTTGAGTTTGGGATCCAAAAGTCAAAAGTGTCTGGGACCAGGTCCCCGGTTCAAACCCAAGGAGGAATAAAAATCCCCTTGTGGCCATGGAGGTTCAAATGCGGTGACTCCACGTCCGCTAACCGCGAAGCAGATGGTAACCCTGAGATTAGTAGGCTCGCATAGCGAGTTGGATATCCATGTTAATCAAAAAAGAAAATCATAAATTCCATAGACATACAACTATGATCACCTTATAAAAGCTCTCTGTCATCATGAGAACACATACCCAACTGATTTTTTTTTTGATTAACCTGGATATCCAACCCACTATGCAAGCCGAGTAATCCCAGCGACCACCCGCTTTGCAGATCTCCCAGAGTCACCGCATTTGAACCTCCGTGGCCAAAGGGGATTTTTATTCCTCCTTAGATTTGAACCTGGACCTCCTGGTATTTTGACCTTTGGAGACAAGCTCAAACCAATCAGGCACCACCCTTCTGGTTTATCCAACTGATATTTTAGCAAATATTCAGAACTCCATAAACAATTTTCAGAAGAATCATGAATTCCATAAACACCATAATTACCTAATAAAAATGGTATCTATCTTGATGAAAACACTTGCCCAACTCATATTTTAGCAAGATTTCCGAAACCCGGAAACAATTTACAAAAAGAAACATAAATTCCATAAGCTCTCTATCTTGATTTAAGCACATACCCAACTCATAGTTCAGCAAGATTTCAAAAACCCAGAAACAATTTATAAAAGAAACATAGATTCCATAAGCACCCAACCATGATTACCTAATAAATACCTTGATTTGAACACATACCCAGCTCTTTTTTCAACAAGATTTCCAAAACCCATAAACAATTGAAAAGAAAAAAACATAAATTTCATAAACACAACACCCAACCATGAATACCTAATAAAAGCTCTCTATCTTGATTTAAACACATACCCAACTCATATTTCAGCAAGATTTCAAAAACCCAGAAGCAATTTGTAACAGAAACATAAATTCTCTAAACACCCAACCACAATTACCCAATAAATACCTTGATTTTAACACACCCAGCTCATATTTCAACAAGATTTCAAAAACCCAGAAAACAATTTACAAAAGAATCATAAGTTTCATAAACACCCAACCCATGATTACCTGAAAAGGAAGAAGAAGCTCTCTGTCTTGATGAAAACGGCGATGAAAGGGGGTGTAGTGAAGCGACGAGGGTAAAGGGTTTTTGTTTATAAAATCCCACCACTGATTTTGAATTGTTTAATTTTAATAAAAAAGAGGAAGATTTTCGGTGGAAAAAAGGGTTGGGAGAAAGAACATCGAGTCAAAAAGAAGGAATTTGATGGCCATAGTTCAGGGGGAATGTGAGTACTGTCATTGACTGTGTTGTACAGTACAAGTTTGAAAATTGAAAGTGAATTGGTGGGTCTCGTCGGCTGGCTGCTTTTGCCATCTAGCCGCCAAAATAATAAACATAACCAGGTTCGAACCGGAAACTATCCATTGACAAAAAAGGAAAGAAAAAACCACACGAGAAATGGCTTCGCCCGGGTTCGAACCGGAGACCTTCAGTGTGTTAGACTGACGTGATAACCAACTACACCACGAAACCGCTTTTGGTATCTTTTCGACTTTTAGGAATATTAAAGGGCTCGAACCGGTGGTCTAAAACGAACAAAAAGAACGAAAAAGATGGCTTCGCCCGGGTTCGAACCGGAGACCTTCAGTGTGTTAGACTGACGTGATAACCAACTACACCACGAAACCAATCTTGATACGGTTCAACTTTCGAACAAATTGATGGGTCGAACCGGTGGTTTAAAACGAATGAAAAACGACGAAGGAGATGGCTTCGCCCGGGTTCGAACCGGAGACCTTCAGTGTGTTAGACTGACGTGATAACCAACTACACCACGAAACCGATTTGGTTATTACTTCAATTTTCTACATATAATGGAAAGTGAAATATATTTATGGTGGTATCTATTCTCTAAAATGCCCTTCGAAAGTAGGCATACAATAAACAGATTATGTTAACTGATGGTGGGTAAATATGTAAATTTTAGTTTGAAATTTAGGAAAAAAATATTTTCAAGGTAAAATAAATATTGTTTACAAACGGCTGGTTATCCAAACACTTATTGATTAAGGGTTGTTCATCAAAATTTATGGGTAAAAGCTGACTGAGATAAATAATGACTGGAGTTAGATTTTTGATTGAGATAATTGCTAACCGAAAGTTATTGTTTGCCATATATTTTGTATTAAACATTTGGTTAACAAGATTTTATATATAACTGATCCAAAACCGAGGTTGAGCCTTAAAATTTTATAAAATTTATAAATGGTACTGGACCATTGGGCCGTAACCAATCCCAATTGGTCCAGACTCCAGAGCGAGCCGGTGCCAATTTGGTCATCTTTAATAATAATATTCATGTAACATGTGTGGTTTATTCAAGTTATTAGCCCCGTTTGGGACGAAATTGTAAAAAACAAAAAACTAGGGTAGAAAATGAAACTTTCACCTCGAGAACCTGTCCTTCGTTCTCTCCGTCGTCTTCCTCCCCATCCTCCGCCCTGTTGCCGGCTTTGTCCTCACCCTCAACTCCATTACTTACAGAGACATACACACACAGAGAGAACAAAATTACGATTTAGAGAGAGAAAATCGATTTACGATCAAACTCGATTCAATTCAAATTCTGCACATATAGGTATATAACAGAGATACGATCGAGATCGAAATCGAAATCGAATTCCAGAATCACTTTGAAGTTACTGCAGATATAGATGGGAGTAATCGATTTGATAACGAGAGTAGATGCGATATGCAAGAAGTACGACAAGTACGACATCGACAAGCAAAAGGAAGCTAATAAGAATATTTACGGCAACGATGCATTTGCCGGTCTTTACACCGCCATTGAATCCGACCTCGATCAAGCTCTAGAGGTCCTTAAACCGTAACGATAGCAAATTACTCAATCATCATCTTGTACGTCGTGTTGTTTCTGATGTACTTTACCTTTTGATTTGTGTAGAAATCTGAGGTAGCTGCGGCGGAGAAAAACAGGGCGACGGCGGTGGCGCTGAATGCCGAGATCCGGCGGACTAAAGCTCGGTTACTTGAAGAACTTCCCAAATTACAACGTTTAGCTTTCAAAAAGGTTCAACTCTTTCGTATGTGCATCTGCGGGTTCTGGCGGGAAAACTAAAAATCAGATCGGATTTTGGATACATAAATAAAGCCTTGAAATTTGGGTTTTGAATTTCAGTTTGTTTCAGATTCAGTTTGGATACATAAATAAAGCCTTGAACCCTTGATAACATTTAATTTCAAATCCATCTACGAATCGCGTTTGATATGGGGATTGATCCAGTGCATTTCATTCTAACATGCTTTTAAGGGTGGAGATCTTTTATTACGCTTCTCACTTTAACTCTTATTTTCACCGGAACTCAATATATATGTGTATATATGTAGAGAGAGAGGGGGAGTGGGAGAAGAGGAAAATTCAAACGATAATGCTAATTATTTATGAAAAACAAGAAAAAATGTTGTTCATGTATAAAATCACACGTGACTTTACATTAACGTCAAAAAAATAGAACCAGCCGACTTTGCCATGCGACTTAAGTTGCGGCAAAGTTGCCCGGATCATGTATGATTTTGTACGTAAATCATATATGATTTTGTACATGAACGACCATTTTTTGGTTTTTCTTAAATAGTTAACGTTCTCATTTGAATATGTCCTATGTATCGGGCTTTTGGACCGGTCGGGTGCAAAAAACCAAACCCAACCAGAAACCCAAATACCCCCAAAAATCAGGTTTCATTTTCGTATTTTAGGACATTCGGATTTTGCAGAAACAACTTATTTTTGGTTCAGGTTCATATTTCGGACCATCCGGATTTCGCACACCTCTATAACTCCTCCACCACAATTATATATTCATATTCTTTGGACATGTTCGGTTGCAAACTTGATTTCCATTGTAAATCAGAAGATCGATGATAGCGTATTGTCCGGGACATTCATCATGATTGTCGTAAAAAAATTACGATTATTATCCATGACGAATGGGGACACGTGTCGTGCTCTAAGTTGTTCTCCGTTTAACAACGAAAATCAGATTTGCAACTGAACTTTTTTTGTACTTTAATATAAATACTATCACATCATTATTTTTTTTATCTTCGTACATGAATAATCAACAACAATGAAAGTAGTTAACGGTTTGTTTTATGAAAATGCTACATTTTGGATATTTTACGTATTAAATTATCTGATTTGATTAAAATCAGACAAAAATAATGTAATTAATATTAATAACAATATTACAAGCATACAATTATGCATTTTTTTTATATCGACAAAGTCTTTTGTTAATATCTCACATATGTCATGATCTCGAGACGGGTTCAAGATGAGGCAGCGTTATGCGCAAGCTGTTATATCTCCATCGCTAATAAAAAAGAATAAACATGACATAAAGTTAAGATCTTTTAAAAGCCGGAAACTTGAAAATTTTACAGACTCTGAGGAAATTAAAATAAATTTACAGTACAATTAATCTGATTCACTAATAAACAACTGATAAACGTACTGTAGGTCAAAGGGCTTTCTAAAGACGAGTTCGAGGCTCGGAATGAATTGGTGTTAGCACTTAAAGAGAGGATCGAAGTTGTGCCCGATGGAGCAACAAGCAAAGCTCAACCAACTGAAGGTTTGGAATCGTCAAGTTCGAATAGAAGAATCAGATTTGACTCGACCTTTGGTAATGATTCTTGAACGCACTCATTTATGTCATCTTATCGTGACTCCATATCGATGTTTTTTCTTATTTCTAATACTGAATAATAAAATACCAGATGGAACATTCGACGACGCTTATTATCAGCATACCGACGACACCAGTAACTTTAGACAAGAATATGAAATGCGTAGATTACGACAGGTAGACACAACTCTTTTTAATTTTCTAAGTTAATTATTTGTAGTAAAAAAAAAACATTTGAACTAATTAGAATATACCAAAACTAAATCCCGAGAGAAATTAAAAAAAAATGTCTATCTACTTAAAAGTAGGGGTGTTCATGGGTTGAGTTGATCAGGTTGAAGATATTTGAACAACTCAACCTAATGCTTGCGGTTTGAAAATTTTTAACTCAACCCAACCCAACTCAAACCGTACGGGTTGATAATTTGATACATTAAAATATCATTTTAATCTTGAATATATTATTTCTCTACTAATAATTTATTTTCATCATCAACCATTTGATACAACTTACCATACTTCTTAAATCTTACGTATATCATATTCAATTAATTTTCTCAATTTATATATATACGTTCATGATTACTGTACATATATACGAATGAGTTATATAGAGATATAATAGATTGAAAATATGTGTATATGAAGATGGTACGTAATAGTGTAATTGTCTAATGTATATATTAATAGAAACTCAATAATCATATTAAATCCAAGAAATACTAGGATATTGGGTTCACCGGGTTGGGTTGGATTCAAATAATAGTAACACAATTTCAACTCAATACCTACAGTTTTTGAAAATTTTACAACTCGATTAGACATCGGGTTGCTTCGGACTGAGTTAGATTGATCGGGTTGGTCGGGTTTTTGAGCACCCCTACTTAGAAGTATCGGGATCGATCTCTTACATTTTTTAATTAATAACGTTTGTTTTCTAACCAATATTTGCAATGTTTATAGGATGAAGGATTGGATGCGATAGCAAAAGGACTCGGTACTCTGAAAAACATGGCTCAAGACATACACGAGGTTTAGTTACGTCATGATTCGATATTTTATATATCAATAAGGACAAATTGCATGAAAAAGTAACGTATCTTAACTTGATTCATATTCTAATTAACGTACTTTCAAAACTTTCATTTTGGTACCTAAGATGTAAAGTTTTAAACATTTAAGTACCCGAGTAACCGGTTGAAACATTAACTCTTTTTCTAATAAACCACAATACATAAAAACCAATTTTAGATTAAGATATCCATGTCAGCAAATAATATTAAGTTAAATACCACATTACTCGCAACATGAACATGGTAACCAGTTAATGATTCAACCGGTTACCCAGATACTTAAATATTTAAATGAAAGTTTTAAAAGTATGTTACCCAAAATAAGAATCTAATTAAAATAAGTTATTTTTTCCATACAATTTGCATATCAATTAATGAATTTAATAAAAACCACATGTTTTAATTGTGCAGGAAGTTGACAGACAATTACCATTGATGGATGAAGTTGATAATAAAGTATGTTATGTTGTAAAATATATTATTGTCCTCTCTATTTATTTATTTATTTTATTTAACCTGGATATCTAACCTGTTATTTGAATCGATAACGACCATTCGTAAAGTTACCGCATTTGAACCTCCGTGACTATAAAAGGATTTTTATTTCTCATTGAATTCGACCCCTGGGACCTTCAGACATTTTTGACCTTTGAAGCCCAATCTTAAATCAATTGGACATGACCCTTGTGGTTTTGTATATTTAGGGGTTGTTTACCCGATGCTTACTCGGGTAAGTGAACACCAAGTCACATTACCTTATCGGATAAATATGGCAAGGACCAAAACTCTTACCCGGTAAGGACCAAAACTCTTACCCGGTAAGAGCGAAACAAGGATCAAGAGTCTTACCCGGTAAGTGAGGTGGACGACTCTTGCCACGGTAAGAGCTTACCGGGTAAATTGTTGCATAGGATACCGTTTTGGTGGACAAAAATCTTACCTGATAAGTAAACGATAATATTATATTTTACCCATAAACACTTACCGGTAAATGTTTAGTAAACGGTTGCTTATTTTCAAGCATATAAATGAATAAGGTGGAGTGATTGTATATAATTATAGGTTGACAGAGCCACATCTGATCTGAGAAATACCAACATGAGACTGAAGGACACGGTGATAAAGGTAACCACTTGTGAGTTTATTACTTTATATAATTTTAAAGATTGTTTGTTTACCCCTTGATAGTTTTATTAAGAGATAGTCTCTGAATCGTTAAGAAGTAAATATTGTTTGGTAAAAAGAAAGTCTGTCTCTTAATGATTCTAAAACCCTCTGAATGATTTTGTATCTTGGGTCTCCCTTAACCATTCAACGTCCTTATTTCATTGTTAATAATTATCAAACAATTATATTTCATTTTGTATTATATCATGGGAGCCATTTAATCATTCAGCAACTGCCAAACACCCCTTTAAATCTCGTGTGTGGTAAATGTTTCAGTTGAGATCAAAGCGAAACTTCTGTATTGATATCATACTGTTATGTGTCATCCTCGGGATTGCCTCCTACCTATACAAGTAAGTTTATTTTTCAATTGAAATTTATCTATTTTATCTGCTTAGCAATTGTCGGTTTATCTGTTATATAGAGATAAATTGCATGAAAAAGTAACGTACTTTAAACTTTCATTTTGGTACTTAAGATGTAAAGTTTTAAACATTTAAGTACCCGGGTAACCGGTTGAAGTATTAACTGGTTATCATGCTGATGTAGTATCCAACTCAGTATTATTTGCTGACGTTATTAGTGATAGAGGTGCTCATGGGTTGGGTTGATCGGTTGAAGACATTCGAACAACTCAATCCAATGCTTGCGGTTTGAAAAATCTTAACCCAACCCAACCCAAACCGTACGGGTTGGTCGGTTGATACTTTGGTACACTAAAATATTCTTCTAACATTTAATATGTTATTTATCTACTCATAATTTTTTTTTCATCATCAACCATTTGATACAACTTGTCCATACTTCTTGCGTATATCACATTCAGTTAATTTTCTCAATTTACATATACATGTTTACAGTTATTGAACATATATACGAATGAATTATACAGAGATGTAAATAGACTAGAAATATGTGTATATGAAGAGCGTACGTGATAGTGTAATTGTCTAATATATATTAATAGAAATTCAAAATCACATTAAATTCAAAAAATAAAAGGATATCGGGTTCATCAGATTGGATTGAGTTCAAATTATAGTAACCCAATATCAACCTAATACTTACGGTTTGAAAATTTTACAACTCGATTAGCCACTGGGTTGCTTCGGGTTGAGTTGGGTTGGGTTGATCGGGTTGGTCGGTTTTTGGGCACCCCTAGTTAGTGACATGTTTTTTTTTTTAAAATTTAAAATTAGTCTTCAACCAGTTATCCAGGTACTTAAATGTTTAAAATTTTTCATCTTAGGTATTAAAATAAAAGTTTTGTAAGTACGTTATTCAAAATATGAATCAAGTTAAAGTATGGTATTTTTTAATGCAATTTTCTCTTATATAAGTTACGTTATCCGTTATCTTAATGGATATGGAAAAAGAATTATTTTTATTTTAAATGGATAAGATAACGTAATAACCCTGATCAAGTTTGCGTTCGACTAAACCTAATCAACTACACTTGTTTCTATTTGTTGTAGTGTTTTGAAGTGAAGTGTGCATGTCCAAGATACAAATATCAACGTTTTTCGGTTTTCTACTGAATGTGTATTTTTTGGAATAAATTTAAGTATTTAATATATCTGAGTTCTAGAATTGTAGATTTTCTGATTGTAAATACGTGTGTAAATTGACAAAGATGAATCTTATTTTGCATTCGTTTCTTATTTTGTATGATCAAATTATACAACTTTTCATTTTAGAAAACCAAATCATTAATCAATTTCATTTTTGTTATACGTATTCTGTTGGATCGAAAATTGGGTTCTCAAAATGATGTATATATATATATATATATATATTGGGATCACGTGATATCAACCTGTTTTCGTGAGACCACTTTTTTATACTTGAAACTTTACAGCAAAACGTTGTAAAGAGTAACACTCACAGTGTTTTTTTTTTTTGTAAGGGTGTCCGGGCCAAAGCCCGACTAATCCCCGGCAAATTTAGAGGCTAAACATGGCCCCACTTAAATGTCGCCAACACTCACAGTGTTTTTACTGTGAAGGTTCGTCTTTTTCTTATCTTCACAATGTTTTGCTGTGAAATTTTAAGTGTAGAAAAATTGTCTCATGAAAACAAACTGGTCTCACGTAAACCCAATCCATATATATATGTGTGTGTGTTTAATTCTTTTGTGACGGATTTATGATAATTTAGTTAATTAATGACGTCATTTTATATATTACGCAACTAAATACATAGATTGTTGCATATTTGTGGGTTGAGTTTGTATGATGTGGTTCTGTTTTTCTAATATATATTTGATGCCTTCTAAAAAAAAACTCATTTTTTTTGGAATAAAAATGATATTTTATCATATGAATTATTTGGATTTTTAATTTTAAATCGAAAACAAGAAATTGGGCAAAAAATTATACCCTTTTGTAATTTGTGTTATTACCAAAAAGCCCATCTTGTGTTTAGAAGGTAGAGAAAAAGCTCATCTTGTGTTTAGAAGGTACAGAAAAAGCCCATGGACAAAAATGAGAGTATATGTACTAAGTACTAAGTATGTTGTTATTGAGTTCAAGGGTCAACTTCAAATTGGGTCCAATGAAAGGCCTCCTTATCAATCCATATATTTTAGAAATAAATACATATCTATATACTTAATAAATAAGTAACTTTGGGGACACGTGTTATGTTTCTATGCGGCGGTTATTAATTTTTCCCGCCTAAACCTGTATCTAGACACAATTTTCAATTACGATTCAAATAGGTCTATTTAAGTGACATATGTCCCTCTACATGTTTATTTTTCTGTTTTCATGGTTTAAGCTGAATTTAAGTCTGAAGTGGCCTCCAGACTTACAACATAACTCTGGAAAAATTATGAATTTAATAATAAGTCTGATTTTAATTCTAGAGTAGTCATCAAAACCGGGTTTAAAATTTCAAATTCGGTTTAAGCTGAATTTAAGTCTGAAGTGGCCTCCACCTCGACCCCAGCCAGGGGCTCTGCCCCTTGGACCCCGCCATCGGGGGCGCTGCCCTCGGACCCCTTTCGTTAGGGGCTTCGCCCCTAAATCAAAATAAACTCAAACAAGTGTGCACTTTGCACCTGCCTTACCTGTTCGATATTTATCATGATTACATTGGTAAACAATTTAATCTCATTACACTTAAATGACATTAGTGATACAAATCACCAACATGAAGTCAGAATATATTGGTTATTTCTCAGACTTACAACATAACTATGAATTGTTCTGTTCCAAACTTAATTATATAGTTTATTCCCAAACTTAGAATACAACTCTAAACTCCTATTCAAAGTTAAAGTTCAGAGTTACGTTTTTGAGTTATAAAAAGTCAAAATTCTTGTGACTCAGAGTTATGCTCGTAGATAATTTATATACTTAGAAGACAACTTTGAATTCCTCTTATTCAGAGTTAAGTCCAAAGTAATTTTTCAGCCTAATAATAGAACTCTGAATTCTTATGTTTCAGAGTATATGTTCAGAGTTTTCTTTCAGAGTTAATGTCCAAAGTTTTTCTCATTTAAAATACCATGTATAATACACGGGGTGGAACCTAGTATATGTATATATATATGTATGTAGACTTGGGATCACGTGAGACTAGCCTGTTTTCGTGAGACCCGTGAGACCACCTTTTTACACTTGAAACTTCACAGTAAAATGCTGTGAAGGTAACCTTCACAGTGTTTTTGTTGTGAAGGTTCGACTTTTTTAAACCTTCACAGTGTTTTTGCTGTGAAGTTTCAAGTGTAAAAATGTGGTCTCACGGGTTTCACGAAAACAGACTGGTCTCACATGAACCCAACCCTATGTATGTAAGTGTGTGTGTATATATATATATATANGGGGGGGGGGGGGAGGGGAGTTCAATTGAAAACTGATTTTCTATTGTAAACGGGAGATAAAGGAGTGCGCTCTCACAACTTTACGGGTTATTCATCATGATGAATGTCTATTATTCATAATGAATAGAGAATCAATTTTAACATGAATCATGATCTTGAATTATTAATGTTGTATCATTCATCATGAATAGTTCATGAACGCTCATTTTCGTTATTCATATTGAATGTGGTCACTGGGACATGTGTCATGCATTCCTTTCCCTTGGTCACAATTGAAAATCGGTTTGCACTTGAGCTTCTCTCTCTCTCTCTCTCTCTCTCTCTCTCTCTATATATATATATATATATATATATAGATTCAAATAAAAACATCTTCATTTTATGAAAATGTGAGAACACATTTATCACATGAGATAATACACGTGGGGGACCTAGTGATGTGCAGACGACTTGGCCTAATACCTAGGTCGAGCCAGATGTCACATGCATCTCTAAATTAATATCACATGCGATGGATTATAGTAAAATGTTATTATTACGTTTTCGTAACATAAGTGTTCTCATTTGAATCATTCCATATACACACATGATACATTTAACAACGTAGATTAATTTGATTTTACAAATCATCACTGAGATCAAGTTTCCTCAATTTGAAGTTTCTAAAACCAATCGACGATAAATATGAAGACGAACTAGGTCAAACAAGACAAAGTACTTCGGTTTGACTCGTTTTTTCAGGTTTGAGCAAGCAATATTACCAACAGATTCCAACTCAGTTTTAAATAACTTAAAAAACGAACACCAAAATAAAACATATGTACTTTTAAGATTCAGAATGATTTCCACAACGTCGATACGACAAATAATCTAAACAAAAATGTTATTACCCAATTTAACATTATGGAAAATAAAAAATGTACTAAATAAAAACGCATAAAAACAACATCAACAAAGTCTACTTATTAAGCCTCTCCATGAACAATATAATAAACCTCATGATCACATATAACATTGATCTCCGGCGAACCCCATTAGTTTTCCGGCATGATTTCGGTCGTCGGACATTTTTCCGGCTCATCGGAGGATAAACCGGCGGAGTGGGACGATGACACTTGCTTCTCTTGGTTGTACAATTTGCTTAATTGATGGTAATAAGGACAAGTTCTTGAATCCAAAGATCTCTTCTTGTTTGCATCTTTTGTTTTCCTGAAGTACTTGTTTATATTCTCCCATTTCTCTTTACACCTTTTTGCACTTCTTATGTATCCCAACTCTAACATCCCTTGTGATATCCTCTCCCACAACGAACCACCACCGCCGCCGCCGCCCCCGCTCTTGTTATAACCAATTAACCCTTGGTGTTCTTCACTATTACCACCAATGCCATTGTTCACATTGCTCCTTATGTTTATCAATGCCAACACTTCATCTCTTGGCCATCTTTTTCCAATGTCATCTTTTGTTGTTGGCTTGTCTTGATTATGGTCTTCGGTGATCTTCTCGGAAGAGGGTATTTCGGTAATTTCATAAAAGGGTATGGGCTTGTCAATGTGTGTTACATTAGTTTGAAGGTCTTGTAAGTTGATATCAAGAGGGAGTTGAATCTTTTGGTCAAAAGAAGTGATCTTGTTGAGGAACTCAGTGATGGTAGACTGCCTATCTCTTGCCATCTCTTGTTCATGTTCTCTGATGTGAATTTCCACTTTTACCCTTTCGATTTCTTCCTTCCTCCAAGCTTCTTCTCTCTCGATCTTCTCCTTCTCGCGATTCGCCATGTCTTCGAGTAGCCTTTTGTGCATTTCCTCTTGCTGAGCCATCATCTTCTGCACCATGTCAACACACAACCCTTTGACCATCTTGAATTTCTTGTGCTTTCTTTTTCTTTTCTTGCTTTTGTTCACTCCTACCACAGTATCATCTTCATCAGCTGTTTGTACCATGATCTCATCTGGGTCCTTTTCAAAATGACCTTTTTGCCCCTGGGCCTCATGATTTTGATCATCATCATCTCCTATCTTTTGACCATCTAGTGCTACTTGTGGTGGTTGATCTTGGTGATCATCGACAGTTTCTTCATGAGGTGTTTGATCAATGGGGACATGGTGAGTGTTTTGATGATCATGATGAGGATTGTAGAGATGTTCATCAAGCTCTTCACTGATCAAGTACCTGCTACTGTTCTTGTTGTACCCAATGGTACTACTGAAACTTCTGCAAGTTTCTTCTTCAAACTTCTCTTTGCATTTTTCTGCACTCCTTTTGTACCCCATCTCTGCTAGCTTCCTGTAGCTCCAATATATATACCAAAAATCCATAAGCATCCAATATACATACACTACATATATGTGTGTGTGTGTCTATATATCTATATATAGAGGAGCGTTAAAAAAAAAACTACTCAATTTGTACAAACCGTGAAAACCATATTCAACCAATCATAATTTTTTATTTTGTTCATTTTTTTGTAATTATGAGAGTTTGATTAACCATTTTTATTGTTGAGGGTGTTAATCATGGATATTATCATCTTCATTATTTTAATTTTAGAGAAATACATGAAACAGTTTCATTAAAATTTCATTAAATATTATATGAAACAATTTCATAACCATATATGAAACAAATTCATCAAAAAAAATATTATATGAAACAATTTCACAAGATTAAACAATTTCATAATTTTTTTCATAAGATTAAAAAATGAAATCGACGTATGATGGTGGTTTGTACGGTTTGTACAAATGATGGTGGTTTTCATTTGATTGCTCCTCTCTCTCTCTCTCTCTATATATATGGCTTCATTTACAAACCCAATCATGAGTACAAATCAATCAATTGAGAATTTCATTGAAATGATGAGAGTTTGTTTACTATGATCCGGATAATTATGAAAAAATCTTGGAGTTTATTTTTTATAACCAACACTTTATTATAGTAGATGAAAACGATTGAGATTGGTTTGTATAATCTGTATTAATGATTTGGTTTGTAAATGAACTCATCTCTCTCTCTCTCTATACACACAGACATATATATATATATATATATATATATGTATATGTCTGTGTGTGGATCTTCTGATCATTCTCTCTCTTCACGGTTCTAAAACACCATCACAAATTCGACTTTATAGATATGTCTAATAATAATGGACCACTTTTATAGGAGTTGTGTTAATAAAACCAAATAATTATCCGTCATAAGTTAAAATTGTTAGAATAAACTGATAGGACGTTTTTGGACATTTTTGAAATAAAATGTCCTACAAAACATTCTTTCTCAAATTATATAATATCATATACTAATATTACGTTTTATTTCAAAAGTGTCATAAAAAACTTGTAAAGAAGTCCAAAATCATCCTATATCAATTTACTATATATAATATTTTTGGTCCTTATAAACTCAAGTACCACAAGTACGTAGCCTATGATAAGACATTTAGATATATTAATTACACGTTGTGTTAGGCCGATCTTATTGTACTAAAAGTAATTACAATTTCCTCTATTGTTGATGACCCGAGTCTTTAAACTTGTAGCAATGTATTAAAGACTCGGGTTACAAGCTTTATAGACGACTTAATTACTGAGAACATATAACCCTGACAAGTCAAAACCCTAGTTACCAAAGGGCTTTTGGCCTAGCGGTATCGTAGCCCTTGGCCTTCTAGAATGTCAGAGGTTCAAACCTCACCATATGTGAGGAGGGTGTGTGGGTTTATTTGTTGCACTTGTCGTATATAAATATTATATACTTAAAAAAAAATCAAAACCCTAGTTCTTCTAAAACATGACATATAGATATAAGGTAAGTGTATGTATAGATATTTTGGTCATTGATATAATTAACCACAAGTTTTAAGACACTTTGATTTGGTTTGTAATCCTAACACTTGTGATCTTATCATTACCCGTATATACAAATCTACTTGGTCACTATATTATACATACATACATACATATATATATATATATATATATATATATATATATATATATATAGGGTTGAGTTCACGTGAGACCAAAGGTTTTTCGTGAGACCCGTAAGACCAATTTACGTTCATTGATCAACTTTATAAGCTAATAATCTAACGGTCTAAATTGCACGATGGCAATTTGGTAATTATTAAGAAATCTCGTGGTGTTTATGAATGTTTATATTTTGTCAGATTATAGATCTAATCCAAAGGTTGAAAATTGGTCTTATGGGTCTCACGAAAAACCGTTGGTCTCACATGATCCCAAGTCTATATATACATATAGATATATATATATACATATGTATATATATATATATGTATATACATATGTATATATATATATATGTATATATATATACTTCGTAGTTGTTGATCGAATATTGAAATGAACTTCATTTGATACGGTATAAGAGGTCGTTGTTTTAACCTTTAGCCCAATTGTACGCATAATTACATGTGGGCTAATGATCGTAAATAGGGAAAACACTATGTATTACGACGATTACGTGCGGAAAACAATTAATTCACTTAATTATTCCTAATTAATCTTGAGTTAATCATATAGACCAAACAAGCCAAAGGGCTTAAAAACACGATTCATTATCGAGAAAACTAGGAACAATTAACGACAATGATTACGTACCTGGAAACATGATCCCAAGTGAAATCGTGAAACCAATTCTCCGAACTCGATTTGATCCTCAAGAGTTGAATAACTTCATCATTTGACCACGAGTCGTTTATATCTATCCCTAGATCGATTTCTTGATCTAGTTTGCCTGTGGCGTCGTCGTGGGTACCATTGAATTGATCTCGTGTCGGTGTTCGAAGAAAATGTTGGGCTTGAAAAAGGGATTGATGAGTAGGAAGTGGTGGAGGGAATAAAAGAGGATCAAAAGATAGAAAATTGAGGTTTGTTGAAGTTGAAATTGGTGGGGTTTGGATCAAAGAAGAAGAATTTGAAGGGATTCTTGATGAGGGTGTGGAGATGAATTGGTGAAATTGCTCAACTGGGACTCCATCAAACATAGTCTTGAACCCTAAAATTGATGTAATCACACACTTTTAGCACACACAAACACACTTTTACTCTGTGAAATTAAATGAAGGTTTTCTTGAAGAACACAAGAGAATCAACTCTTGTTTTGAAGTGCCCACTTCTAATTAACACATAGAAACACTCTCACTCTGTGTAGAAAGAAATCTTGAAAACCCCACAAGAGATTCTTGAATTCCTTGCAACACACACACAGAGAAAACACGTTTGCTGTGTGTAGAAAGAAATCTTGAAAACCCCCACAAAGAGATACCAACCCTTTTCTTGAATTCCTTGCAACACACACACACACAGAAAACACGTTCACTGTGTGTGAAAGTGAAAAGAAATGATGAAGAACACAAGAAAATTAAAACCCTTTTTCTAATTACTTGCTAAAACCACTTACTTTTAGCACATAGTTACACACACTAACTTTGTGTAAAAGAAACGATCTTGAAGCTAGAACATCACATGAGGCAAAAAAACCCTTTTCTTTTTCAATGAAATCACTACCCTTTTTAACACACATCTAACTTTGTATACTGTGTGTATACAAAGCAATGATTCTGAAGAACAACACAACAGAAACCCTTTTTCTGATCACTCTCTTTTACACACACACACACACACTCTTTGTGTGTAAAGAGATCTTGGAAAGCAAAACAACAAAAAACCCTCCTCTCACTCACACTTAACACACAGAAACACACTAAGTGTGTGTAGATTTAGATCAGAAGTAGAAGTTAAAATTGGTGGCATATAATGGCAAGTGAAGAAGAAGAGGAAGATTTTGAACTCAAACAAAAACACGCACTTTTCTTTACTCACAAAATCACTCTTTTGACACGTAGAACACACTCACTGTGTGTAAAAAAAGATGGGTTCTTTTCTTTTCTTTCTTTCTTGAAAGCCAAATCCTTTTTTCAATCACTTTTATTACACACACTAACACAGTCACTATGTGTAAATTTCTCTCTCTTTCTCTCTCTTTCTATCCTATCATTGTCATGGTTTCATCAAAGACTTTTGTCTTGTGTGACAGTAAAGAAGGGTAGGCCATAGTTGTTCTTTCTCTTATCATAAACTCATTCAATTTTGGGGGGAATCATGTAGAACCCAATCAGTGGGAAGCACGTGCAAGTCACGTGCACGTGTCAACCACACACGTGGGACTGTGTGTTGGCACGTGGGAATGAGTGTGTTGAAGAATCCTATGTAGATAGATAGGAGAAGGAGGGTAGGGAGGGGGGGGTCCTTGGATTGATCATATGATGGTGTAATAAACGGCAAAGAGATAACAGGAGCACGTGAATGCATGCACAGAGATGGGACCCACTTAATTTATTCATGACAAGGCCTTTGAGGTTTGGAGGGAAAGTATTTGCTACTCTACGCTCTACCTTAACGGCTCCATTTGTAATTAGATATCGAAAGAGTACTCGTATAATAATGTAATGAGATGTATAATATATTTTGATTTTAATATTTTATTTTATTTTGTTTTTATTAATGTTATAATATAATTTTATGTGATTTTGAGAAATCGATAATGTTTTTATTTTTAAATAAAATATAAATATAAAAATATCATAAAATTTAAAAAAAACATATAAAAGTTTTAGTTTTTTAGTGTAATTTCTTTAATTTAATTTTTTTATTATAATTTAATTTAGAGTTAATAACGAAATAATTTATTAGTAATATGCATCAATAACCAGTATTTCATGTATAAAAAATGGTTTTTAAAAGTTTATGTTACATGTTTTATAATATAGTATAAATAATTTTTTTTGATTAACTTCGATATCCAACCCGCTATGCAAGCTGACTAATCCCAGGGCGACCACCTGCTTTGCAGATAGCCCGAAGTCACCGCATTTGAACATCCGTGGCCACAAAGGGATTTTTATTTCTCATTGGATTTGAACCTGTAACCTCCTAGTACTTTTGACATTTGGAGACAAGCTCAAACCAATTAGACACCACCCTTGTGGTTTAGTATAAATAATTTGACTATAAGAAACAAATATATGGATATTTTTCATAAAATCATCATTAGTCTGTTAGCTAGTTCATTATTTTTCATATGTGAGATATTGTGTTCAAGTTTTATATTACAATTTTTTTTTCAAAAACATAATAAATCTAAAACTAAAAGCTAAAAAATAAAGAAAAAGACACTAACGAACTTCAAACTTAGGGTTGGGATGGAAGAAAAGTCTTCCAAACCAACTTTACCAAGAAAAACTTGTGTCATCGTTGTAGTTTCAAAATATATATGTTGACACACAACGAATTGATACGGTGACACTTTTCACGACCCTATTAATTTTTTACACTATGACGGATTAACGAAACGGTGACACGTGCCACTACAAAAAATGCCTAGCTCCGTCCCTGCTCAGTGGTCATAATTATTATGGACGTTTGTAATTGAACTCAAGACATATAAGATATTCCACCATATATCCCCTAGGCCTCAACCGCTAGGTCATAATCGTTGTTGTTTAACAAAATAATTTTTTTGTAAGGGTGTCCGGGCCAAAGCCCGACTAATCCCCGACAAATTTGGATGCTAAACATGGCCCCTCTTAAATGTCGCCAACACTCCCCTTCCAGGGCTCGAACTCGGGTTCATGACTATGTCATGCCCAAGCCTTTACCACTAGGCTGGAAGGTCTTTGACTTAATCAACAAAATAATTTTTCCGGTCATTATTTAGGTAAGATATTAAACATATACACTATAATAAAATTGTGTTTATATAACGTTTAAAATGTGTGAGCATTTTATTAAGATGTTCTATAAAACTTAAGTTTATATAAGTAAACAAAAAAACGTCATATCTATAAGTGTTTACACGTCATTATAACAAAATTAGGTTTATAGGATGCCAACAAATTCTAAGCGTTCTAATATACTGTTTTATAAGACTAATTTATAATCCAAAAAAATAATGTGTTTTATTTAAAAACGTTATAATAAGTTTACATGAACGTTTTAACAAGTTTTTAGGACACTTATAACACCTAAAAACGTCCTATAAACTTATTACAACGTGTTTAAATAATATACTTTATTTTTGATTTTATAAATTAAATCTATAAAATAGTATTTCATTGTAACGAATCTAACTTCAAACCCGTTTTTTTTTTTTTTTTTCCAGTATGGTTGTTAAACCCTGCTTTTTTTTTTCTAACGAACTAAAGGGTCGTTTGTTTTATCTGTTAATAGTTCTATTAAGAGACAACCTCTGAATCGTTAAAAGATGAATCTTATTTGGCAAAAAAAAAATCTGTCTCTTAATAATTCTAAAAACCATTTGAATGAATTTGTATTATGGTTCTCCCTTAATCATTCAGCGCTCTAATTTCGTTGTAAATAATTACCAAACAATTATATTTCATTTTGCACTATATCATCAAAGCTTCTTAATCATTCTATATAAAACCATTCAGCAACTTCCAAACAATTTTTTTTTATATAATTACTTATTATGTATTTTGAATTTTTTTTGCTAATACATATTTTCATGTAGTTTAATTGATTTAACGTGAAAACGATTTATGTCTTGTCAAATAAAACTACGTTACACATCGATAATTACACCTTTTTGTCACGTCGAACTCAAAAGTTCTCTATTTTAATCATTAATTTGTAGTTATCACTTTTATTAATTTCAGTGCTAAAATTAACGCAAAAATTGTTATAAAATATGAGCATAAATATCTATTTGTCGGCAAATTCAGGGTCCATTTACCTGACTACTTGGCTGGATATGTATTTACTATAACACTCACTTACCTTATTAGATAACATTCTTGGTTATTAAAATGGATTGTTGGTAATTATATTTTATTCAGTAAATGTTTATCAGGTAAGAGTATTTTCTCTCATTTATCGGGTAAGATTCTCGATCTTTTCTATGCCACTTATTGAGTAAGATCATTGGTACTTATCATATTTAGTTATTCACCCAATAAGATAAGCTTTTATCATGTAACTGTTTAGTAAACGACCCCTCAAACTCCCAACACCAAAAGTTAAGGACGAGCCAAAGAAGTTGTGGTAAAAATAATAAAAATGTTTTTTTTTATTACTATTTTAGTGTAATTATCTATACTATATTATAAAGCGTTTGACAAAAACTTTTGAAAACTATTTTTTATGCACGAAGTACTGTTTATTGATGCATATTACTTAAAATTCAATGTTACAAATAAATCGTGTGTAATTACAACTTATTAAAGCTTCATGTTTAAATTTGTATAATTAACTGCCGATAAACATAATCAAATATAAAATAAATATTTTATTTTAAATATAAAAAATCTAAAATATAATCAGGATAATTATTGAATTCCTAACATAATACTTAACTATCATCCTAATAAAATAATATATTATTAAATCTAAATTAAATTAAAATAAAAAATTAAATTAAAGAAATTACAAAAAAAAAAAAATTAATTAATTTGATACAAATATCGATATATTTATTTTCAATATTTTATTATATCTTTAAATTTATATTTCTCAAACTACATAAACCGTACTATAACATCTACAGAAACCGAATAAAACGAAACATTAAAATCGATATATATATATATATATATATATATATATCGCTACATTACACGAGTACTCTTTTAGTATTTTATTTTTTATTAAACATATTTAATAATTTTATTCTTTCCAATACCATTGAACAGACCTTCGTTTAGAATTTCCTAAATTATGTGCGGTTTTACACATAATCAACTCGTTCATTCTCTTATTCGTTAGGAGCAATATAAAATGATTGTTTGTTTATCTTTTAATAGTTATATTAAAATGTAACATATGAATTGTTAAAAAGTAAATTTTGTTAGATAAAAAAGTCTTAATGGTTATAAAACCCCCTAAATGATATTATTTCATGAGTCTCCCTTAACCATTCAGTGCCCAAATTTCATTGTAAATAATTACCAAAAAAATATATTTCATTTTGCACTATATCATGAGTGTCTCTTAATCATTTTGACCACTTAATCACTTTGCACCAAACAATTCAACAACTGTCAAAAAATTACTGCTTTGAAATTCAGATGATTTCAAGCATCTTCTGAAACAGTCTATTGATATACAGTTTACGAGTAGAAGTTCTTTGTCACCATAAGTTAATCAGATGTTTGATTAGAGGTATTAAGCAGTAATCAATGGAAAAAAAAAAATTTTGCTTGGTATTATATAATATAATGAGCTCATTCCTTAAGAAGCCCAAATTTTCATTCCAGACTAAACCGCGAGGAATAAAATTTATTCCCATTTCCATTCTACAGCATGAAACAAACAGCTCCTAAGTTTTGCTAGCACACAGTTCTCATTTCAATGATCTTATACGTTTTACAACTATTACAATGAACGTGTCGTTCAAAATGTTCCACCTAAAATACAAATTTCTCGATGGTTATCAGAGGTGGTCATATGGAGACAGATCATTCAATGACCAAATTATAATATCGTGTCAGTTTTAAAAATGCTGAAAAGTCTTAAATCCATTTTTTTTTTGAAATTGAAGAATAATAGGGTCGAGTCTGGTACATCAACCGTCTACTCAATATCCTTGTACGAGTCCACAATCACGGAAAGAGGATTGTACCATGAGAGAAGCAAGGAATCAAACAAAAGGTCCGAACGGTTGAGGATTACAGAGAAAACGCTCCGCCCCTTTCTCTCTTTTTACAGCCTCGTCGACAGGCGAAAGAAGAAAATATTTTTGAGCACGGGTTTTTCTGGTCCGAGTGTATCTTTTTAAGCACCCGTTCTGCTACCACGTGTAAGGGAAACGTTGGTGGGTGGTTACTTGACACATTTTTTTTTATTTTAAACACTTTTCACACTTAAAACAAACAGTATGATGAACTGAAGAGTTTAATAATCGAGGAGATGACAAACAGTTGATTTATTTCTAATATCTGTTTCTGATGAGTTTTTTGTACCTGTACACCTCTCAAAAGATAATTAAAACAGTTCGGAATTCGCGAGAGATTAATAGACGAAGAGTTCTAAAGGTGTTTGACGAAACACTTAGGGTTGTTCATCGGTTAACATCCATTGGATGTTAGGGGAACCGAACCGATCCAATCATCCATTGGATGTTGGATTTTGCCAACCGATCCGATTAACGTTGGATAACCGATACAATCCCAATCCAATGGATGAATGGATCGGTTCGGTTCCATCCGTTGGATACTTTTATTGGATATCAATTGGGATTGAATCCATATGGTGTGTTAATTCAATCCAATTTTCTAACAATGACACAAATTGATTAATCGCTTTTAATATGTATTAAAACCAACACAAGGGAAGTTAAAAATTCAAAGCCTCACATAAAACACATTTCAATTTAAGCAATTTGAAAATAAATTAATTGGATGATAATTGGATAATGGTTGGATGGATAACTGTTTGATTGGTTTTCTATTAAGTCTTATATAAATAATTTTGACTGTGTGGATTTATCTGCACGTACAGATGGATGAAACATGTTTTTTTAAATGGTAGGGATAGGTTTAGAAAAAAAACTTGATTTTTTGCATAAAACTCTCCCTAGAAGTTTACAGAATAAGCCACTCTATATATATTATTAAGTCACTATCAAACAGTCATGAAAAATCGTCTGAATAAGCTGTGAATCCCATTAAGTAATGAGCATAACGGTCCTATTGTTCAGGAACCTATGATAGGCCTTAAGACGTTTAGCCATAACAATGGTTTAAAAAACATGTTCATTTGATAAAGAGACAAATGGTCCTACGAGTCCTATCATAACCAGTTTTGATGTGGATGTAGTAACCGGTTCAACCAATCTCTTAAATAGTCCTACGAGCCCGATCAGCCTAACCGGTCCATTTTTTCCAACTATTTCTTTTGTAATTAATTAATTTATGCATAAACCCTTTTTTTTATTTTAATTAATTTCTTAACATTGTAGGCTATTCATTTATGATCGATGATTACTTTCATAATAAAGTTGGGAACCTAAGACCCGACTTGAGATTAAAGGAGTTGTTTGTTTACCTCTTAATAGTTCTATTAAAAGACAACCTCTTAATCGTTTAGAGGTGAATGTTGTTTGGTAAAAAAATCTCTGTCTCTTAATAGTTTTAATCAAACTATGATTTCTTTTATCGAGACCCAAATTTGTAATTAGTTATAATCAAACTATGATTTCTTTTACCGAGACCCAAATTTGTAACGGCTTCTGTATCTTGTCCGGGTAACTATTTCGATCACTGGACCCGATTCATAAATAATTTGGTAAGAACCCATAAATGGTTTGGGACAGATCAATCCTCACCAGTCAGATTCTGGTCCCGTTACAACTTTACCTATTTGAGTCCTGATCGGTCTTTTGGACCCGATTAAGCTTGCCCATTTTTGGGTTGTAATGTCATTTTTACCGTACTAGTTCTCGTATACCAAAAATATCATAATTGGATTATTATTATTATTTTTTAATTTTTTATATTCTAATATAAATTTATCAGTTGTTTATTTACAAGTTTAATTGTATCGGTTTTAATCAGTTTTAATCAAATCAATAATCATAAATATTTAATTAACAACAAAGTTTTGGTCAAAGGGCGCTTGCCCTAGCGGTATCGTAGTTTTTGCCCTCCAAGAAGGTCAGGGGTTCAAATTTTACCAAAGATGAAGAGGGTGTGTGAGTTTATTTGTTGTATATAAATATATACTTAAAAATAGCAATGTTTTGAAAGGGAAGAAAACTTTCATGATAGATTAATTTTGTTAATTATCTTAACATTTACTGATAATTATTAATTATTTAATTATACAAAATGACTGAATGATCGACTCTTTTACCTTTTCAAACAATAACTGCTGATAACAATTTCGATTCAGAAATCCATTCTATAAAAATTATATATCACCTTAAGAGAAATAAAAATCCCCTTCTGGCTACAGAGGTTCAAATGTGGTGACTCTGAGTTACCTGCGAAGCTGGTGGTCGTCCTAAGATTAATCGGATCGCATAGCGGGTTGGATATCCTAGGGGCTGTTTGTTTCCCTCTTAATGGTGACATTAAGAGGGAGCCTCTTAATCGGTCAGAGGTTTGGAGCGTTTGGCACAAAATATGAAACCTCTTAATGGTTACATATACCTCTTAACCATTTTGTGTCAAACCCTTCACTCAACCATTCAGATCTAAACTTTTCCAGATTTTCCCTTTCTACACAGCATTCCTTCACATCGCCTCCCACCCCCCACGATCGCCATCTCCGGTCGCCATCTCCGGTCACCATCTCCGGTCCCCGTCTCCTTCTGCGATAATCCCACTTCTTCCACGGTCGTCGTTCCCTCCATCTGCTTCCACAATCGCCGTTCGCTTCAGGTATTTCCCCAAAATCGAAACCACCGATCGAAACCACAGTCGCCGTTCGCTTCCACAAGTCGCCGATCGAAACCATAGTGGTCGTTCGCTTCCACAGTCGCCGATCGAAACCACAGTCGCCGTTCATTTTCTGGTCGAAACCACCGATTGAAACCATCGCATAACCCAAATCCAAAAGTGAGTGAAACCCTAATTTCTTGTATGAAACCACCGATTGAAACCATCGCATAACCCAAATCCAAAATCCAGAAGAAACCCTAATTTCTTGTATGAAACCACCGATTGAAACCATCGCACAAGTGAGTGAAACCCTAATTTCTTGTTGAATCAAGGCTAAAAACATTAAAGAAGCACTCTGATGCAATAACAAATATGAAAGATGCATTTGGATGCTAACAGAGCCTTGGTTTGGATTAAATCATATATAGGGGTAAAATGGTAATTTGTTGTCATTCAGAGAACATTTACCAAACAATCATATTTCATTCAGCACTTAACCATTCTGACCCTCTTAGCCATTCTGACCACTTAACCATTCTGCACAAAACCATTCAGCAACTACCAAACAGCCCCTTAAGTTTTGTTTTTTTTTTTGGATATTTTAACTTTTAGTTCTCAAGTTTAAAGAAAATTTGAAGAATTTATTGAAAACGCTATAAACAAATTTATTAATTTGTAAAAGACTTAATTATATTATTTTTACGGAGTAATTTTCCATACTTATCTATACTATATTATAAAACATTTGAAAAAAAAACTCTTAAAAATCATTTTTTATGCACAAAGTACTGTTTGCTGATGCATATTACTTAAAATTTAAATTACAAGTAAATTGTACATAAGTACAACTTATTAAAGTTTTGTATTTGAATTCGTGTAACTAACTAGATAAACATAATCAAATATTGGATAAACATCTTATTTTAAATATAAAAGATCTAAAATATAATTAGTATAATCATTGAGTTCTAACAAAATATTTAGTTATTATCTTTATAAAAAATTATGTTATTAAACTTAAATTAAATTATAATTAAAAAATTTGAATTAAGGGAATTACACCAAAAACAAGAATTTTTAAAAAGATTAAATTGATACTAGTATCAATATATATATTTCAAAATTTTATGATATTTTCAAATTTATATTTTATTAAAAAATAAAAATATTATCGTGTTCTCAAAACCATATAAAAATGTATTATATCAACATAAAAAAAGAATAAAACGAAACACTGAAATCGATATGTGTCTTGATACATTGCACGAGTACCCTTCTAGTTTAATTAATTAAGGTGGAACCTATTTATGTACACCTCTTAAAAGATTTATACGTATTTAAAATGAATTTATAAAATATAATTAATAAATTTTTTATTGACATACAAATATTTTATATAAGACTAGATAGAAGGGTACTTGCACAATGCAACAAGATATATCTCGATCTTAATGTTTCATTTTTTTTGTTTAGTCGATGTTATAATAAGGTTTATATGGTTTTGAGAAAGTGATAATGTTTTATTTTTGAATAATATATATATTATGATATGATAAAAAATTTGAAAAAAAATATTGATATTAGTACCAAGCTAATTATTTAAATTTTTTTTGTGTATTGCTTTAGTTCATTTTTTTATTTTTGGTTTAATAATATAATTTTTTATAAAGATGATAATTAAAAATTTTGTTAGAACTCAATAACTATCCTAATTATATTTTAGATTTTTTATATTTAAAATGAGATGTTTATCCTCTATTTAATTATGTTTATCTATATTTAGTTACATAAATTCAAACATGAAGCTTTAATAAGTTGTACATACGTACAATTTACTTGAAATCTTGAATTTTAAGTAATATATATCAATAAACAATACTTCATGCATAAAAAATGGGTTTTAAGAGTTTTTGTCAAATGTTTTATAATATAGTATAGACAAATAAATAAATTGTTTGAGAAAAATAATATTTTAACATTATTTTATTTTTTCGGATAATTTAAAATGTTTTTATTGAATAAAAATCACCTATCTTAATTTTCATGTCTTATAGATGCCCATCAATCATATAAATGTATGTAAACAGAGAAAGAAAGTAAACATGAATTAAATAAATTTAAAATAAATAAAAAATTTGACGTGTCTTGATTTTAGCGGTGGAACATGAATGAGACGTTTAACTTTAAAACAAGTTATTTTTATCCTATCAACTATGTTGTCTTATATTTATTAGTATAAATAAAAACATTATAGGACAAATTATATGAAAAAGTAACGTATTTTAACTTGATTCAGGTAACGTATTTTCAAAACTTCCATTTTGGTATCTAAGATGTAAAATTTTAAATATTTAAGTATCCGAGTAACTAGTTGAAGCATTAACCGATTACCATGCTGATGTGGCGAGTGATGTAGCATCCAACCCAGTATTATTTGTTATTCAACCCAATTTCATCCCGGCACTCGCCATA
This sequence comes from Cynara cardunculus var. scolymus, assembly GCF_001531365.2. NCBI lineage: Eukaryota > Viridiplantae > Streptophyta > Magnoliopsida > Asterales > Asteraceae > Cynara > Cynara cardunculus. The sequence goes on from NC_037543.1 coordinate 21,238,535, forward strand.
TCAGCATAATAACCGGTTGAAGCATACTTAAATGTTTAAAACTTTACATCTTAGGTGCAAAAATGGAAGTTTTAAAAGTACATTACCCAAAATAAGAATCAAGTTAAAGTAGGTTATTTTTTTATGTAATTTATCCAATATTATATGTTGAATACTTAAATTGATGGTTAATAAAAATAATAATATGGGCTATTTTACTTAAGGCCCAATATCTATGAGCCCAACCATTGAAAACCCAATTTTGAAGTCTAACCACCGACACCGAGACACATTAAACGAAACCAACCCAGTATAATCTATCGGAGATGGGAACTGAAAGATTAGATGTATACAGATCTATCATTCGCCGCAAAGAGTATAACAGGTATTTCTTTGGAAATCCTTAGTTGTTTGATAGTACCAAAGATAGGTTACTACAAGATTAGATGTATACAAGTCTATGAGGGTGTTTGAGATTGCTTATAAAAACAACTTATTGACTTATTCCGGTGTGACACCGGTAATAAGCACTTTTGAGTGTTTGGATAAACAACTTATACCGGTGTCAAACCGGTAATAAGGAGTTTTTGAAGAAGTTAAGCTCTTCTGACTTATAATAAGTTGATAAGTGCTTTTGTAGAAAAGAATAAGTCATTTCAAATAAGCGATCCCAAACACCCCCTATCTTTTACCAGAGAGAGTACAACGACTATTTCTATGAAAATCCCCAGTTGCTTGATGGTAAATGTGAGTCGTATAAGGATCAACACCGTATCAATACGGATATTTAGGTCTAATGGCATATATGCTGCATATATCGAAAACCGACTTAACTGACTGAGATAACACCCCTACAAATAAGTGTGTTGTTATCGCTCTTGGACACTGGAACAGAATAGATACCAAATACAATAAGACATCGAGGTCTAGATATCGCAAGAAAGCATATACCTATGTAGCGTACCCACCATCATACATGATGGTTCAGGGTGACTTCTTTTCCGGTGATAACTTTTGAATCACGTTAACGAACCATGAACTAAGTAGGACGGGAAGTGGTGTTCCAGTGACGGACGGGTGAGACCTCAGACTCTTTAGCAAAATGCTATAACAAAGTAAGTGACAACGACCAAATAACATAAAGGGTATCTCCAATCATACTGCATATTAGCGATTTTTTCGGAGAAAAAGTTCCAACCGTACTGCCCTTTTTCAAACGGCATATACGTCATTTTGAATATTATTTTGGAAAATCTGTTGAAGCAAAGAAACTTGTTTAAAATCCCCAAATTGTCCAATTTAGAGAATTTGGCATGTCAGACTCGACTTGCAAGTACAAAAACTTGTTGTCACAAATTTGACACGTCATCAAACCGGGACAAGACAGAACCTGAGGCTAACAAAATGCATTTTTTCCCGTGCCACTAAAATCGGTAGAACGAAAACTAGGAAGATGGACAAGGTTGTTAAATTACTAAACTACCCATATCAAATTAAAACCCTAAAACCTTCGATAATTTCTTTCATGTGCCTACCTTACTCTTATCCATCAGTCTTGTCTGTATACCAATCAAACCCTAAAAAGTTTGCAATTGAATAATTTCATAAAAACATTGTCTGCATAATTGAATAATTACTACAACATCATAATGTAATGAGGTTCCTAAATTTGCATCATATTAACGTTCAAGAATCTAACAAACCAACAACTTATATATATATACTGCAAGGAAAACAAGTGAATTGATTTCTTGATCTCGTAACTGGATCTTCGTTGCAAAAAAACCATCGTTCCAGAAAGAACGTAGTTTTCGCAAGGACGGAATCAGACAAAACGGTGGAAAGTTTGTCCAAAACCGTTCATTCTTGAAAACTACGATATTCTTCCGTCACTCGATAGTTAGTTTACAATAAAAACTCGATTATGATGGATCAGAAGCCTTAAAAACTTACTGTTTATAGTCGTTATCCACATTTCGGTAGCTATTCCTCGAATTCCGATCTTTTCCGCTCGTTGAAATTAAACGTTGACCCCAGTTGATTTCTGATGGATAGATTTAAGATCAATTTCAGGCATATCAACGGGTAGTTGTGACCATCCGGTGGAATGTTTTGCTTCGGTTTTTCTTCGCATAACGAGAAACGCGATTGCCAACAAGCAAACGGCGGCAGTCAATGATAATAAACGACCCATTTGACCATTCGATCGGTTCTTCGACTCCAATTGGTCAGCAAACACTTCTCCATCGAGACTTTTCATCGAATTATCCATCTTCCATATCTCCAAACCGTTTAATATACCATCAACCGCATGGGGCATACTTAAACTTGAAGGACCAATATCAACTCTTATAACACCAGAAAACTTCTCGGAATCAACCACGAAATCGGCATAAAATGGAGAAGCTAACTTGTAGTTTGCAAGGGTCGAAAGATCAAGATTCTCGTATGCCAAATTCCCGTTTAGATAAACGTTGAAATAAATCATTCCAAGTGAGATACTTGCAATATCACAGAAATGCAATCTCACAAGATAGCTAAAACCATTCTTTACAGGGAAAAGCCAAGTTATATTCAGTTTCGGGATTGAATCGTTCAAACTAGAAACGATTCTTGCGGAGTTGTAAACGTTATCGGGGCCAACTTCACGGCTCGCACCACCTAAATGGTACTGAATTCGACCATCAAAGTGAATTTTGCTGTAACTTTTCACGGAATCGTCACCAGATTTCAAGAACTCATCATCAGGAACCCAATTTCGCCATAAAGAATCATTGAAAGGGGTTACTTTAACACCACCAACATTAATTCTATAAACAGTTTCAAATGCATGTTTCATATTAACTCCGTCACTTTGATTATCAGGAATCAAATCTTTAGGAGCAGAAATGACCTCAATTGCGTTAACGAACGCAAAACTAGATTTATCTACCGGAATAAACCTAATCACAAGCTCATCATCATCAATCGAGATCAAAAAATCCTTAATACTAGGGTTCCGTTTTGGAGCAGAGAAATTGTGTAACAACACATATCCATTAGCAGAAACATGAAATTGATCATGACATACACTACCAATATTCTGAAAATTGAATCTCTGAAAATGAATACGTACCAAATGCGTCCCTTTTTCCTTGATTTTGAACTTGTAATCTGACGGTTTCATGAAAACCCTAGCAGTGTGATAAATTGGTGACAAATTGGGATTCGCATTCGAATTTCTCGACGCCACTGATCTGGTTGCTGAAAGAATCGAAGATGATCCGTCTCCGGTAAAGCTCCGGTGGTCTAGGTCAACCGTGGTGGTGGATTCGGCAGTGCCGCAGTCAATGAGGTAGTGATCGGCGGGGGAGAAAGCGGAGACGACGGCGATTGCGATGGAGAGGAAAACGAGAAGATGTGTAATTTGAATCGACATCGTTAGGGTTCGATGATTTCTGATTGAAAATTCAATCAAGATTTGTGGAATTGAATCTATGGAGAAGAAATTTGGGGGTCTTTACGCGTTGTTTAGCTTCACTGGCATCATCTGTCGACTTTTCCAACTTTACGCGGTTCTTCTACGGTGGCACCACACGTTCTCGATTTTCAATTTTGGCCACTAATCTATGCAACTTATTCTACTTTGGACACCAAAGTTTCCGGTTTTACAAAATATGCACTGTTTTTTGGATAATTTTGCACACTAAGTCAATGGCCTTCTAAAAAGGTTTGTTTTGCAAAATGACTTATCGATTCCATTAAGAAACAGTCTTTGAATGGCTAATAAATGAATCTTGTTTGACAAAAAAAAAAGTCTGCCTCTTAATGATTATAAAATCATTTTAATGATTTTGCATCATGAGTCTCCCTTAACCATTCAACACCCTAATTTCATTGTAAACAATTATAAAATAATTATGTTTCATTTTGCACTATATCATAAGAGGCTATTAATCATTCTGACCACTTAATCATTCTGCACCAAACCAACTACTACCAAACAACCCCTAAACCATCCCGTATTTTTCTATGATTGGTTTGAACCCTTTTTTCCTCCCGAGTGCGGGTCCAACTCCCACTTATATCATTTTCTTAGGAGGTCTTTGGGATTGCTTATTTAAAGTGCTTATTAACTTAATCCAGTATGGTACCGGTATAATTAGTTTTTAGCGTTTGGATGGAAAAATATATATATACTTATACCGGTTTGACATCGGTAATAAGGAGTTTTTGATAAGTTAGAGCATTTCCAACAGATTCTCCAAAATTTCTTCAAAAAGTCAAAATCTCCAAAATAAATTACATTCATCTCCAACAGATTTCCTATTTTAAAGAATCCAACATTGATTATACATTAAAATATTTCATTCATCTATTAAAATATTATTCATCTCTCGAAGTATTTATTTTCAAACTTTCATAGTGGTGGGTATTTGAAGAAACATTCATCTCTCTCATATTTTCTCCATTTTGGAGAAACTGTTGGAGATGTTCTTACTTGCTTCTAGCTTATTAACTTATTCCGATTTGGTACCGGTAATAAGAAGTTTTTAGTGTTTGAATGAATATATATATATATATATCAACTTATCACGTTTTGGTACTGCCATAAGCTAATCCAGACACTTTTATAAAACTCCGGTTTGACACCACATAGGTTGATAAGCACTTTTACAAAACTGCATAAGTTGTATTAAATAAGCAATCCCAAATACCCCCTTAGTTTATTATGCTTTTGAAAAAAAATAAAATAAAAGACGCTAAGACCTCATGTATGACAAGCAAGGAAACAACTAACAAACCAGTAATAATTTTGTAAAAAAAATATTCATATATTTGTTTCTTATAGTAAAAAAATATACTAATACTTGAAAAAGTTATTATGTTCGCCTCTGCAGTAGGATTGAACTGTGTCAAGTCATGCTTATTAATATAGCTCGACGGATCAGTAGAATCGAACGGGGTCCAGCAGGTTCAGACTTAAGTGCTATTTATCAAATACTTACAAAGTAAGTGCTTACCACGTGTCACTTACCTTACCGGTTGAGCATGGTAAAAACTGAGAATATTATATGCTAAAAATCATAGCAAGGACTGATAAATTTATCCAGTAAATACTTACCGCATAAAAGACGTTCGCCAACAATCTATTTTGATAGTCGAAAATGTTACGTGTTAAGGTCTGTGAGACTAGTGACCCTTGTTGGTAAATAATTACCCGATAAATGTTTGATGTACTTCTACGACCTCTTATAGTTTTTAAGGTTATTGAGTAAAAAAAATAGGCATAACTAGTTTTAGTAGGGATCGACATCAACTACTCCAGACATGCCCATTAAATGAGCTTGACTAGATCCAGTAAACGACAAGTGGTCCACTCAAACTCATTAATATAGCTCGACCGAATCCAATTGGATCAGACTGTCAAACTGTGACAACAGTCAAATTCGAAATCCCAGGTTAGCTATTATTAAGAATATATTAGTGTTATTGAAGTTAATTTATAGATTAGGAGTTAGTTAGATTARTTTAGTTGAGAAATTTTAAGAAWWTCCGGTAGTTGCTTAGAAAGTCCGGTTCCGGTCCGAAGTTATCCGAAATGTCCTATACAGTACCAAATGCTCTAATTTATACCCAATTTATATAAAACACTAAGTTTCAGTGTTTTAAATATAAAACATTTCTATTTAAATAAATTTTGTCATCGTGGGCTTTTAAAGTGTAGAAAAAAATGTCAAAATTGAGAAAATGGCCTTTTGTGCATTTTTGGGCTTTCTTTTATAAAAAAAAAATTGTGAGGGTGGGCTTGGGCCCTTATGGCTGGCCATCCTCCCCCCATTTCCCTCCCTAAAYCCACATATAAATACTTTCATTTTCCCTTTAATCCTCATTACTCTCATTTCAATTTACCAAAACTCTCTCTTCTCTCTCTCCTTAAACCCAAAGGTCATATTGAAGATCATCTACTTTTCCCTCTCCATTTCCAGCCGAATTCTCCTCCTTCTTCATCATCTAGACAAATTTTTGAAGTTCCAATCATCATCCCATATGAAATAAGGTAATACCTTCAACCCTTCTTACTTTT
>NC_037543.1:21244945-21246273 GCF_001531365.2 Cynara cardunculus var. scolymus
AGGTTTCCTTTAAAAGTTTATTTACTGAGTTGGGGTCGCATTGCATTTGGTCTCACTCAAAATCATTGAGTTTTGACCCCCCAAATGCTCAAAACATTATAGCTACGCATATGAGATTTTTCAGTAGGTAAATCCTACTTTGAATGGTCATAACTTTCTGGTTAACCATCCAAATTTGTTGATTTTTCTTTTAGATGTTAGTTTAATGAGATATCTTTCAAATTCCACCAATTTCACTCAAAATGGTGGTGATTTGAGGTTTCATTTTCCTAAATTAAGATGAACATGCAATCTGTCCGATTTTGACAKATTCGTATATGTGTGTTACATCGACCTTATCTCTCTCATAACTCAATGAAAAAGGATGAATCTTCTTTTGAGAGTTAAATTTATGGATTGTATTTTATATTCAAGTGGAATCACATAAAATTATGGAGTTTTGATCTCCAAACACCTTAAACTCTATAGGTGTGTAAAATATGAATCCACCAGTGGGTAACCTTTACTTTGTGTGTTAATATTTTTCTACTTATTTGTCCTTAATGTGTGATTCTTCTTCTAAAACTTTCTTTTATGAGTTAGGGTTSATTTTAATCCAGTCTCACTCAAAAATACGATGTTTTGAGGCATGAACCGATTTTTACAAGTTAGGTGTGCATTCTGTCAATTGATGGCAGATATGTGCATGTGACTTTAAGGTATCATATCTTCCTCTCAACTCATCCAAAATGAGTGATTTTTAGTTTAAAAGTTTCGTATAAGTGTTAGGTTTCCAATACAACTTGAATATTTGCAGAAAACCTAGTAGAACTCTATTTATGAGTATTTTACTAGCATGGTGCAATCTGCCATTTCAGTTGTGATAAGTTGCATTGCATGATTTATTTGAAGCATCATCTCTTACCCAATCTTCATGAAATTTGGTCACGATGGCTATAACTCAGTGCTATAAACCATATAAAAAGATGGGAACTTATTTCATTCTTTAAGTCTCTTTAATGGATCATATTTGTAACTTAAAGTTTCTGTCCAGAATCTGAAATTTTGGATTTGGTTAAATATTGTAAAAYTTGATATTTTATGGGGTTATAGCAATATTTCCGGTATGAATCTTATTATGAGCATATACACATTATGTATTTGGACTATGGACAATATTTTGGAACAAAAGTGGACAATTATGGACTTAGGATTTAGTAAACCCATAGATAGAGTTGATTCAATAAGTAATGATTGGTTATTCCTATTAATAGGGAACCGTTGATATAGCCGGTATTCGGATCGCATTGCTTTATTTTCAAAGCTATTTATCGAAAGGTGAGTTTCAC
>NC_037543.1:21246848-21284362 GCF_001531365.2 Cynara cardunculus var. scolymus
AAACCTGTGAACTCACCAACTCTTGTAGTTGACACTTGTTTGACATGCTTTTTTAGGGTAAGAAAGATTTTCGATGACTCATGTTTGAAGACGTGTTACATTTGGAAATTTCGATCTTAATTTATGTTTAGTGATGCAAACTCTTATTTTGGGATTGTAAACTTTATTTATTTTGAATTTATGTTTTCTAAATGTATGGTTGTGTTGTTTATACACTATTGTTATAAGACTCTACCTGCCATACCCCGTGTTTCCGCTTTAGCGGGGTGTGACACAAACCCACTAATGTAACTCAACTGAATCCAATAGGATCGGACTGGGTCTAGTCATGAGCTCAACTAGATCCAATAAACAACAAACGATCCACTCAAACTCATTAATATAACTCCACCGAATCCAATTGGATCAAACCGTCAAACCAACCAATATAGCTCGGATGAATCCAATAGGATTGGACTGGTCCAGTCATGCCCATTAAAATGAGCTCGATTAGATCCAGCAAAAGACAACAGGTCCACTCAAATCCACTAATATAACTCGACCGAATCTAATTGGATCGGATTGTCAAACCCACTAATATAGCTCAGCTGAATCCAATAGGATCGAATTGGGTCCAGTCAAACGGTCCACTCAAACTCATTAATATAACTCGACCGAATCCTATTGGATCAAACCGTCAAACCAACCAATATAGCTTGGATGAATCCAATAGGATCGGACTGGGTCCAGTCATGCCCATTAAAATGAGCTCGACTAGATCCAGTAAATGACAACCGGTCCACTCAAACCCATTAATATAACTCGACTGAATCCAATTGGATCAGACCATCAAAACCCACTAATATAGCTCGGCTGAATCCAATAGGATCGAACTGGGTCCAATCAGACTTATATGATAAATGTCATGATTTTAAGCAAGACAATAACAATTGTTTTGCAATAAAACGACAAGTACGATAATTGATCGATCATTTATTGCCTCTTATCAAACAAGAACAAATAGATGTATTATACATGTACAGAAAAAAAAGTTTGTCGAGAAGAAGACTTCTTCGATCGATCGATCCTCTTCTACTTCAAAACTGGTCTTTCGAGCCCGAGGCTTTTGGGTATCCATTATACTCCAACTTCACGTTCAACGTTGCACAAATAGCCCGAAACTTCAACCTTAACGACCCCATCATTTCCGTTACAGATTCATTTTCAGGCTCCAAGATCGGATACTTGGTCACCAATTCATCCATCTCTTTGATGTTCTTCTGAACCCTGGTCGAAAAACACGTTGGTTCGACTCGAATCACCGAGTTCCAAACGTCAATGCAACCTCTGTAAAACCCCAATTCCTCACCGGTTACAAACCCTGTTCTCAATCCAACTTCACGTCCATCGTCTTTTCCAGAAGCCAAACCGGCATCATAGCCTTCTTGAAAGCCTTCGTTCAAGTGGGCGTCTTCTAAGTTTAGTGATGAACCAAATATGTCATCGAGTGGATCCATGGTGTCAGCTAAAAAAGGGCATAAAGAATGCGAATGAGCAGGAATAGATGAACATTAATCCAACTCCGTTTATGATAAGATAATGAAATTGCGTTTTTAGGGGAAAATGCATCAAAATATAACGAAGTTTGGCTTAGCTCCTATATTGTACAACAAAGAGTTTTTTTGTAACGAAGTTTTAAATTTTCCTATTTACGTAACGAAGTTTTAAAGTGTCCTGTTTTTTTACCTAACATGTTGAATTTTACAGTCTCCCTCCAAATCAGGTCTTTGATGAGTTCTTCAGTGCACGATGGCTGCTCAAAGTCGAAACTAAACGGTCGAGGGCAAACCGGCTCCTCATTGATCTTGTGAAGCGGTGCTAGGTACGGGTGACACAGTGCCTCATCAACTGCAATTCATCCAAAAACAAGATTTCTTGATGATCACAATTATACAAATCAAACAAAATCAAACGAACCTAGTATATTCCACTCGAAAGTAGGGTCTAGGGGGTGGGATGTACGTTGACTTGTCCTCCACATCAGAGGGTAGAGGAAGGCCCCTAGAGGCGTTGTTTGGTACACAGACGGGACTGGACTGCACATGACTAGATGGTCAAGAGTGGGGTACGCTGGTGAAAAGATTATGGAAGGTTTTAAGGTTTTAATTTGACAAGGGTAGTTTATTAATTTACCAATATATACAAATCAAACAAAACCAAATAAACCCGGTATATCCCACTTGAAAGAAGTGTTAGGGGGTGGGATGTAGGCAGACATGTCCTCTGCCCCAAAGGGTAGAGCATTTGTTTCTGTGAAGGCCCCTAAGGGCGTGTTTGGTACACAGATGGGATTGGACATGACATGACATGACTTGACAGTTGAGAGTGCGGTAGGCTGGTGAAAGAATTATGGAAGGTTGTAGGATTTTAATTTGACAGCAGTAGTTTAGTAATTTACCAGTATATACAAATCAAACAAAACCAATATATCTCATTCAAAAATAGGGTCTAGGGGGTGGGATGTGCGTAGACTTGTACTGTACTTTGCCCATAGGATAGAGCAGTTGTAATTGTGAAGATCCTAGGATGTGTTTGGTACGTAGACAGACAGGATTGGACTAAACGGGAAAGTGGGTAGGCTAGTGAAGGAATTATGAAAGGTTTTAAGGTTTTGATTTGACAAGGGTCATTTAGTGTATCTCACTCGAAAGTAGCGTCTAGGGGGCAGGTTGTATGCAAACTTATACTATGCCCAAATGGTAGAGTGGTTGTTTCTGTGAAGACTCCTAGGGGTGTGTTTGGTAGTCAAACGGTATGGACAGAACAAGATTGGACTGAGAGGGAGTGAGATAGGTAGGTGAAAGAATTATGAAAGGTTTTAAGGTTTTAATTTGATAATGGTAGTTTAATAATTTACCAATTTTGTCACATCTCCAATATTTTTGTTCTACCTATTTTGGGTAGGACACTCAAGTCCCGTCATGTCCTACCCTGTTCTCGTTTGATTTGTGTTACGGTGAGAATGGAAGTTATGGTGAGAAGGATAAGAAAAGATTCCACTTGTGGATCAATCCAAATTGAAGATCAACAATGTGGTGCACCGAGATGCACCAGATCAATTCATGTGATAAACGCAATTGATGGGTGGGTGTGAGAGTAAAAGTGATCAACGGTCCAGATCCATTCTTACGCTTCTCATCTTAACTCCTATTTTTACACGATTCATCTAATATATATATATATATATATAGGGGAAGAATCAAATGCAAACATCCCCATTTGTACAAACCTTGAAAACCTCATTCAACCCATCATAATTTCTTTTCTTTTTTCACCTTTTTTTTAATTATGAGGGTTGATTAGTCATTTTTTATTGTGAAGGGCGTTAAATATGGACATTCTTATCTTCATTATATTAATTTTAGAAAACAAATTTCATCAAAATGGGAAATACATGAAACAATTTCATTTTTACATAGAAATAAATATATATATATATATATATATATATGAAACAATTTCATCAAGAAAAGAATTATATGAAACAATTTCATTAAAATAAACAATGAAATCGACGGATGAGGATGGTTTGTACGGTTTGTACAAGTGGCTTGGTTTGCAAAGTAACCACCCCTATATATATATATATATATATATATATACATATATATGTATGTATGTATATGTATGTATGTATGTATGTATGTATATGTATGTATGTATGTATATGTATGTATGTATATATATGTATGTATAGAGATTGATGGTTTATATCTAGCCGATAACAAAAACTATGTCTACATTGGAGTTTGTGCATGCAAGATTGAGAACCAAACCAAACAAAACTAGTAAATCCCACATCGGAGTTTCAAGAAGTTTGTCTGGTAAGGAAAATAATCGCGTAGGCTTAAAATGCATATTATAAGTTACACGTTTTTACCTGTAATACGCCTATTTGGGTCAAAGAAGAGCATCTTTTCCAGCAAATCCAGAGCTCCTGGAGACGTATTTGGGAATCTAGTAGAGAATTGTTGCCTCGGATACTGAGGAAGTTGTCTAACGTATCTTCGTGCATTATCGCTTCTTAGAAATCCAAGACTTGCGTCATCTGGTGAACCTATGAGCTAAAAGAAAGTTGGACAAGAACAAATGGTCAAACCCCATCCCAGTAAAAGATCAATTCCTCGGTCCCAAAATAAATGAACATTTCCTTTTTTGGCGAATTCTCAACGTGAAATTATTTCTTTACCCCTTTTTGGTCCACAAAAATTTTCAAGCATCTTTTTTTTTGAAACAGTGGGTGTTCAGATCAGCTTGCGTGCAGTCGTGCACCCATGGGCCATGTGTGTTTGGTACACTGCATAGGACATAATTTATAAAGGGTCACTGTTCCATGTTTGGCAGAACTTTTATGTGGAACAGACATGACAGGCGTGTCCATCCCCACCCCATGGAACAACACACTTATATTTTACCAATATAACCTAAAAATAAAACATAAATTCTCTTCTAAAACATCAAATACTCCTCCCTCATTACATTTTATTCATTCTTTAAATTTTATTTATCGTATTTTATGTTCTCTAAACTTTCACTTTACTATCCTCAAAATATTATTTTTATATGGGTTATATATTTTGGTTAATTTATATAATTTACTAAATATTAATAATAATAATAATAATAATAATAATATAGAAAATGTATAAAATAAAATTTTGAAACTATATAAACTTTTTCTTTTGGTGTCATTCCCAGATTCAACTCATAAACATACAATTCATCAAAATTCAAGAACACAGATTGATGCAAATATGTGGGCAAGTGTATTGATATGGAGATCAAAGTACAAGTGTTCTTGATGACAAGTTTAGCTCTCAAAATGTCTCACATATATGCTAAAAGTAACTAACAAAACTAACCAAGTACCCTATTTATACCAAGAAATTACAAGGAACAAAACTAACTACAAAGCATGTAAAGTTACACTAAAAAAAAATGTAAAACACTTTAAGCTCAAGGACTTAAATACAACAATTTTATCCCAACACATTTTAAGAGAAACTTTCTTATGATATATATTGCTATAAACATATTTATTTTATTATAATTTAATAAATTACATAAATTAATCAAAATATATAAACAACTCATTGGGGGTAAATTGGTCATTTTATCTGTTATATTCTGTCCTACCAAATGCTGAATAGCTGTCCCATCCCGTCTGAATACCAAACGCACCCTAAAGGTTGAGTTCGCCTCCAGGTTTCCGATTTTGGTCCATAAAATTTTCCAATTTTGTGCTTACTGTCCCGCATTTTAGATAGTTGACTAAAACTTCGATGTTGCATTTATTTTGGGACGAAGGGATATAAAAGTTCATAGATTTCCTACAGAATCATCATTTTCTCATATGAACTCGCTTTAAGGACGCAAATTTTCAAAATAAAGTTACTTCTTTATGCATTATTCGGTTTTAACTGGTTGCAGAACGAACCCAGAACCAAATTTTCTAACCCGTTGAACCCGAAAACCAAATCATATGTTGTCTATTTACAGTTTCAGTGTCGATAGTTTGGATCGAATGTGTGCACGCCCGTAAATTAAGACACGCTTTAAGGCTTGTTAGAAGATCTGCAAAAAAACAGTGTGAAAAGAACTGCTACCTCTGTGATAAGCCTGAGCTGATGAACGTAATCTCTGCCAGGAAACAGCGGTTGTCGAGTCATGATTTCACCGAGAATGCAACCTACTGACCAGATGTCGATAGCTGCTGTATATTCCGAACAATTTAAGAGCAACTCTGGGGCCCGGTACCAGCGAGTAACAACGTATTCGGTCATGAAATCTGTTTCGGAAGTCGTTCTTGCAAGCCCAAAATCTCCAATTTTTAGATCACAATTCGAGTTGAGAAGTAAGTTGCTTGGTTTTAGATCACGATGCAAGACGTGTGCGGAATGAACATACTTGAGTCCTCGTAGTATTTGGTAAAGAAAATACTGCATGGTATCAAAAGTTCAAAACGTAAATTAAACGATCACCACTACAGAAACATTTGCATGGAAAATGTTCGATTTTTGCGAAAATGCAAAAAGAAACATCACACTTTGCATGAATGAACGGTTTTGAACATAAAATAAAATGCGATAAGAACGCCATTGTACTTGACACTTTATGATTTGACCTTTCCCAACTCTATCGTAACTCACTAGGACTAGACAAGAAGGGCAAGTGTGACGTAGGCTAGGGGTGTAAATGAGTCGAGCTTTTAACAAGCTACTCAAGCTCGAGCCAATCTCGAACAGAAAACAGAACTCGTTTAACTTAAAGAGTCGAGCTTCATAAAACCAATGTTCGACTCGGCTTGTACGCAAGCTCGATTAAATAATACTATAAAAATACAAAAATTATATGTTTGAGCCAAACATGCTCATATGTCCATAGATAGTACAATAAAATATAAAAATTATAAACCTCGAGCCAATAAACGAGTTAATCAATTGTAAGTATGAGCCCGTACATGAGCATCAAGCTCCATAACTCAAAAAATATTCGAGCTCGAGCCCTACATTGAAAAAGTTCGAGCTCGAGCCTGGTATAACTTTTTCGAGCCGAGCTCAATTAACTTACTACTCGGCTCAGCTCGTTTACACCCCTAATGTAGGCAGACGAAATGATTGTGGAAGGTTTTACGGTTTTACTTTGACATGGGTATTTTAGTAATTTACCAAGCTTTGTCCATCCCTCCCTAGTTTTTGTTCCACCTATTTTGGAGGGACAGGAAAAAATGCATTTTATCCCACTAATTAAATTATTAAGACTGACTCGAACATTAAGAGCAATTGAGCATCGTGGGGATAGCAAACAAAACAACACATTAAAAATTAAGTATTGAGAGAATGGAGGCAAACCCGACAGTGAGCATCAGCCAGAGGTTGGTTAGAACGTATTATCTGATGAAGATCGGTGTCCATTAACTCATAAACGATGTACACATCATTGAAGTTTTCCTTCTGTGGAGGCTGAATGATGTCTTTGATTGCAATAACCTGCAGAGGTTGAAGATGAAGCAGTGAGCTTATGATTGTTGACCAAGTTTGACCATTTGTCAAATATCTTAAATACCCTTCAACCCAATTTAAATACCATCAATATATATGTAATATGATAATGAGCAAATAGGTAAAAAGGAAACATCAATGCTTCATAGATGGAAAGAAAGATCTAAAACCAAACATAACAAGGAATAAGACAACTTAATGTAGTAAGACACTCTTATATGACAAGCCAAAATATAGATTAAAAGCTTTAATTTCCATAAGCATAAACCAAATCAAACAACTCCAGTAAATCCCACACAAAGTGACCAAGTTTGACCATTTGGTTCTAAGAAGTTAATTAGTTGATATAAAAAGAAATCAACATCTTAGTAATCAAAAGGCAACTTAATTAAGGACTAATCAACGCATTGCTAAATATACCTTCCCATGCTTCGAGCTTAAATTAGAACTTATCACCATAACGACAAATATACAATAACCTTTAGCCAGTTTGACAAATATATTCATCTATGTAGTCAATTAACGGTTTGGATAAGAATTTTGACTTTTGACCACAAAATCAACATGTTAGACGGTACATGTTATCATTTTCCCGAAACAGATGAACAATCCCGCACTATAATGTCTCTTAGGGGCCGTTTACCAAACTTACCCGGGTAAGTGCTTACCAAGTCACATTACCTAACCGGATGAATATGGCAAGGACGAAGAATCTTACCTGGTAAGAGCAGAGGCAAGGACCGAGAGTCGTACGCGGTAAGTGAGTGCGACGACTCTTCCACGGTTAGCGCTTACCTAGTAAATTGTTGCATAAGATACCATTTTGGTGGACTAAAATCTTATCAGGTAAGTAAGTGATAGTGTTGAATTTTGCGAGTAAGCACTTACCCGGGCAAGCCTTTGGTAAACGGCCCCTTAGTTGAATTTAGAACAAATTATTTGTCAATTTGGCAGCTGGGATAGTAATAACCAAACCAAACAAGACCAGTATATCCCACCTGAAGGTGGGGTCTAGGGGGTAAGATTTAAGTAGACCTGACCTCTACCAGATGGGTGGTAATATGTTTGTGAAATTACCCTTATTAGAAACCACAGCCATGTTTCTAGATAGAAGTAGGATGCTATTTATGCACACAAGACAATGGCATTAGAGTCGCTTTGATTCAAGATTTATATAAAGTTTCATAAAGGGGACTCACATTTTCATGATCCATGTGACGAAGAAGCATAATCTCTCTTAGAGTCCTTTTGGCATCTATTCTGTTGTCAAATGCATTACCAATTTTCTTGATGGCAACTTCTTCACGTGTCTCCACATTCGTCGCAGCACTGAAGCAAATAAAGAAACATCAATTCTCTTCACATTATAACATACAAAAAACAAGAATGAATAATGCTAAGCAAAACCATGAAAATAGAATCATTGAATACTCTTTAGACGACACAATTACGCTATATAACAGTAGTAATTAGAAAGGTTGATCAATATATAAGGCAAATCACTAATAAGAAGGCTCACTTAAGTGGGCAAATAAAAGCTAAGTCGCCAGTTCGAGTCTTCTCAGAGCCACTGGGGATTTTCCAGGCGGTTATATTTAGGGTGCAGTGGGACTAGGTCGTGAAAGCTGACCGTGACACCAACGGTTACCAAAAAATGGTGGTTGGAACCTGTTGGTGGTGAGTTGCAAAACTTTCCCTTTTCGGCTGTGGTTTCCCGGCTCTTGAAAATAAAAAGATATCAAAACATGAATCGGGCTCGTGTTTAGTCAACTTCCTATGGAATGAACATATAGCGGTTAAATTATACAATTTTCCATTCCTTATAACATCTCGTTTCTTTTCTAGGACTACCGAAAGAAGAAGAAACCTCAATCGATCTTATTAATGAACACAACGAGTCAATGAGCTAGGAAGATTACCTAACCCCTTTTCCTATTCTTAATCAACCATAGATGATTCAGGTTGTATAATGAGATCATATTCAAACCTAATGAGATCAATAACCACATTTGAGAATTTCTTGACTATCGAAGGCAATTCAACTAGACGACCATATTCAAAGCTGATTTGACCAATCAGCTTTTCTATACAATGATCAAAACTCATTACATTTCGGCATTTTTTAGTCACTAAATCACATCTCAATTTACAAATCACTGTAATCAAGACACTAAATTCAACAAATTCCCAACTCAAAGACGATGAAACCGTAGTTTCAAGCCGACACACACTCATGAAATAGAATCATCTGACTGAGTGCCAGCATCATCAAAATGTAGCTAAATTTGATGAATTGAACCAATTATCAAGGGTTATGAGCTCAAGTTTCCTGTAAATCAAGATGGGATGAACCCTACTCGTTTGAAACAATTTTGTTGGTGATTTGTATAACTAATATCATTTAAGTGTAATGGGATTAATTTGTTGAGCAATGTAATCATGATAAATATCGAACAAGTAAGTAAGGTGTGGAGTGCACACTTGTTTGAGTTTATTTAAACGACGCGGGTCCGGGGGCAGCGCCCCCGGTGGCGGGGTCCACGGGGCAGAGCCCGGTTTACAATTTTGAATTGGTCATTTTTCGTCTAGAGAGGTACATATAGATTCATAACGATTTCTGCATTCTCAAGTATGGAAAACCACTGAATTTTATCCGATTGAGATTTCGATCGTACCGTCGAAATACTTCAATCTGAAAGTGATATACGACTTTCAGTGGATTCCAAGCAAGTTTTTTCTAACAAATTTCACAAACACCAGGTGTGCATCACGATCACAATTCAATGCCTTCCCCACTTCCCCTTCGTTTGGATCACATATCAAGATCAAATCAACAAATCACCACAACTAAATCACAAAATGCACAATTTCACCAACTCAGGCACCAATAAAACCGATCAAAAACTAGAAATCATGCTAACGTTTCAAAAACAATGAACAGAGTTCGGTTCTTACCAAACAATACCATAAGCTCCTCTACCGACAGGCCTGATCGGAGGAACATACTTTCGAGAAACTTCAAAGAGATTACCGTACACATTATACTGAACATAACGTCCACCATGTGTAGAAACCCCTTTAATATTACTCTGATCTCCTGTAGTAGCAGAAATCGACTCCACCCCAGACATGCTTCCTCTCTCTCTCTCTCTCTCTCTCTCTCTCTCTCGCTCTACTTTCTCTTTCTAGAAAGAGAACCCAAGAGAGCAAAATTTGGGGGAAGAAGATATGCTATTTGACATTTCTAAATTAGGGGTTATGACTATGAAGAGAGAGAAACTTTTGAACTAGAAGTGATATGGTCACCCGTGAAGAAATTTACCCTTTTTTCTATACCTTTTTCTTCATCTTTTTGAGTGGTTGAATTTAAGTGTAAAACTTTTTCAAGGATGACGGAGTACCATACACCTGTTAAGGGTTTGATTAACACCATACAGCGAACCTAGATGCTCCTGAAGCATTATTTGAGGTCAGAAAGCTTGTGGATGATGGATAACATGAGTGATTGATCGATTAGAACAAGATGAAGCGAAAGAGGTTCACCGGTAGAGAAAGGAGAAAGGCAGTGGCGTCAATAAGGGAGGATGGCAGCACCGGAGAGCAGGGAAGGAGGAGGGGTTAGGGACAACGAGGAGAGCAGGGACCGCAAGGAGAGCACCGGAGAGCAGGGACGAAGAGGAGGTGCGGTATGCGGTGTGCGGTGTGCGGTGTGCTGAAATTAGGGCAGGAACCAAATCCGGTGGATTTCAAATGACACCCATTTTCAAAGGATTTCTCCCACCCATCAATTACGCGATTTTATACACCTTAACACCGCAAATCAGTAAAACCACGTGGGATTGAAATGGATTTTAAATCATTTTAATTTTATTTCATTCTTGTAAACCAAACGTATCATAAGTGTTTAATAAACGACTTCTTAGTATTGAAATCGCCACTTCTAGTGTTTGAATCTTCCAAAAAAATTAGGGGGGTTTGAGACGTATGCAAAATTGACGAATAGTAGATCTAAAAACTGTTGACTTGTGTAAAAGTGTGAGCAAATATGCAGAAGGAACAATGACTATAGCACATGGTGAACATGGATCGATAAAAATAAGTATGAAAGTAAGGTAAGGATAACAATTACTAAATAACCATTTTTCATTCAGTATTAAATCATACATAAGGTTAAAATAGTAATTTTATAGAGTAAATTATGTTTTTTGTTCTTGTAGTTTGTTTAAAATTGCAATGTTCATCCATGTGGTTTAAAAGTTTTGTGTTTTTCCATAGGTAGGGGTTGTTGGGGGCAGACAGGGTGGGGCGAGGGGGATTAGAGTGAGGCAGTGGGTGGCAGGAGTGGTAGCTGTGATGGCTTACAATGGTAGGATGGTGGTTAGTGGTGGGTTGGAGTAGGATAAGGTGGGGTGGGGTGGGGTGGGGCGGGATGGGGGTACGGGAGGGGCGAGACGGTAGAATGGGTAGGGATAGATGGCGAGGTGATAGTTGTGATGATGATTGTGGTGAGATAGTGGTAGGGTGACTGGGCCTTGGGAGTGGGTGAATATGACGACAACAATAGTGACATGGTGTTTAGTGGTGGGTTGGGGTAGGGTGGTGGGTTGACAGTTGTAACGGCGACAATAATGGTGTGTTGGTAGGGGTTAGGTTAGGGGCATGACATTAACAATAGTAGCATGATTGTAGTAGGGATGTGAAGTGAGTGACCGAGGGTGGGTGTGATGACAACAGTAGTAGCATGGTGATTAGTAGTAGGGTAGGTAGGGTGGGTGGGTGGCGGCGACAGCAGTGGTGGGGGGTTAGGGATGAGGTTTGACGAACAATAGTAACATGGTCGTGGTGGGTGGTGATAAAATTCAATTCCTTTCATTATGCCAATAAATGATTAATTCATTAATTTGTGGAATTCAATAAAATTTGAAGGATTTCATCTATTTTAAAATATGAACCAAACAAATGAATTGGAATTTGGTCATTTCAATTACATCAAATTCCTTCGAATTTCGCGAACCAAACGACCCCTGAATGTTTAATAAACAATCCTCAGTGTTGAAATCACCACTTCTAGTGTTTGAATCTTCCAAAAAAAAATTGGGGGTGGGGGTTTGAGACATATATATAACTGACCAACAGTAGATCCAAAAATCTTTGGCTTGTGCAAAAGTATAAGCAAATATGCAGAAGGAACAATGACTATAGCACATGGTGAACATAGATCGAGAAAAATAAGTACGAAAGTAAGGTAAGGATAACAATTACCAAATAATCATTTTTCATTCAACACTAAAACATACATAAGGTTAAAATAGTAATTTTTTAGAGCAATGTTTTTTGTTCCTGTGGTTTGTTTAAAATTGTGATGTTCATCCCTGTGGTTTAGAAGTTGCATTTTCCGTCCCCATAGTTTCTATTTATTGTTATTTTCATCCTTATAATTTATTATTGTTTCGGTCCTTGTGGTTTACAATCATTACTTTTTTGATCCGTTGTATATAAACGTAGGAAATTAGACTTGAGACTAAAATAACAATAAACTGCAAACCATATGAACGAAAAATCACAATTTCTAAACCAAAAGGATGAAAATTGCAATTATTGACAAATCACATAGACATAAATTGCAATTTACTCAAATTTTATATTATTCAGATCATCTATTCGGAACCCTTACCTAACAACCATTTTTCACTATGTCCTAAACTATTCGGTGTCTCTTCAATCATTCTACACCGGATGATTCAACATCTACCGATAAGGATGGTGATGTGTCCTGACCCGGTGAGGAACCTGGTTCACCCGACCCGGACGGGGACGGGGACGGAGATGGAGACGTGGATTCCCCGCTAAAACGGGTCCCGTGGCCAGAGATTCCCAGTAGTCTCAAACCGGGGACGAGGAGGGGGCCCGGGATCCCCGGTAGACTCAAACTAACATATATTTTTTTATAGGGTTTAACCGGGGTTTAACCGGGGACAAGATGTTAATCCCCGTACCCCGGGCCGGGGCCGGGGATTACAAAACTTGCGGCATCCCCACCCCGTTGTCATGCCTAGAACAAGACAAAACACGCACAAGTGAAGCAAAAACACAAGAATCAAGAATTTGGTATAATCTTTTTTTAAGTATATAATATTTATATACTACGAATAGAACAAATAAATTCACACACCCTCCTCACATTTGGTGAGATTTGAACCTCTGACCTTCTAAGAAGCCAAAGACTCACATACCGCTAGACCAAAGGGTATTTGGTATAATAACTATCTTCAGACTGTTTCAAAAATGTAAAAAAAAGAAAATCACAATTAGTGATCATCTTTGAATCAAATCAAATCCAAGATTTTACAAATCAACCAAGTTCCTTCTTACCCCATAACCCTCTGCTAGGCTTTAGGAGTTGTTTGAATAATGCCATCTTTGGGACATTCCAGTGCTCCACATGCCTGAAAATAAATCCCCATAAAAATACAAATGTTACGGTATCAACAAGTTATCGATCAAAATTAGTACAAAATAGGAAATTTTGAAACGTTGTTACGTTAAATAGAAATTAAACCAAACTCTGCTACATTTTGCTCAATACATTGCAAATATACGATAGCTCGGCTTTTGTGTCTTATCAAATAGGGGCTACAGCTATATGCCGAAGTTTGAATCCTACGCATGGATATTAGGCTATTATCAAGGATTCATCAATGGAGGAGATGGTAAAAGGAGAGCGTGTCATGTATCCCAAGCATTCACGGAATATTCATCATGAATGTCGTAAAAAATTTACGTTTGTTATTCATGATGATGAATGAGGACTCGTTTCACGCTCTCCTTTGTCCCCAGAACGGAAAACAAGTTTGCGACTGGGCTATATTCTATCAAAATACTTGCAAAAGACTTGGTTGCGCAAATTTGTAGTCGATTCTATTACTATTACCTGCATACTTTTCCTGAATCTTTGCTGAGATAATACTCGGTGTAACCGGTAGCTGTAATGAAATTGAATTGTCAAGAAAGTAAGAAAAATGACATAATTGCCATTAAAATGCATGAGAAAACATCAAGTTGAATACTACTATCAATATGGTGAAAGTTGAATCAAATAAAATGAGTAATTGCAATAAAATCACAAGAAAGAACGAGTTTTATGTAAAAATCTTTACAGGGTAAAAACCAATCGAAGAACACTACCCGATAGTGACGATTACAAGAGCTAAGAAGCTCAACTGGCAAGAGGTTGTGGGTTCAAATCTTATACATGTATATTCTAAAAACGACAGAAATCTCTACTGTAACTTATGTTGTTCTAAGCCCATGAACTGATTCTTAACTTACGAGAATATAAAAATGGAAGAAGAACGAATAAAAAATAAGTGCTTAAAACGATAAAGATCAAAAGCATATGTTATATTTTCTTGAAAGACATTATCTTGATTGTTCTCCAAAAATACATAAAACAGAACATAAATTGAGACATATACCAACAGTAATTATAAACTGAATGAACATAGTATATCCCACACAGATGTAGCGTCTGGCTACATCTGTGTGGGTAGGATGTATGCAAACCTTCCCTCTACGCAAAGGGTAGAAAGGTTGTGGGACTTGTATTATATAAACTCGCTTTCTTTTACATTTACGGCTGAACATACCTGAAAGAATAGGTTTCCATGGAAACGACATGGTGCAACTGAAACGCCAATGCCCGATTCCTTTATCCTACAACATGAAGGATTCAAAATCAAGAGTTTTGCCCATGAACAGCCAATGAAAGAAACATATATGTGAATAGTGTCTTTGTGGTACAGGGGTAGGTTCATTTAGGAACATTGAAATATTTTGAGGACCCCAGAACCATTTAATTTGTGTAGTAGAGGGAGTTTCAAATACAAAACAATCTTAACCAGCCATCTATCCTGATGAATATCTAGTTCCATAAACATTTCGATTGTTTCATATTAAGCAATGATCATAACAAATGAACTCTATCGTCTTCCATAATTATCTCAATTTTTTTCTAGTATTAAGTGTTGATCATGGTTTGTATGGTTTGTAAGAATTCCAAGATTTGTATTTTAAACATCCTCTTATGTAGTATTCATGATGAATGTTGTTACAGATATTCATGATGAATAATATTCATTATTATTCAAGGTTATTCATCATGAATACCATATAAAATAGGTGGTTCCTGGGATAACAAAATATTTAAAGTTCCTAAATGAACCTCCCTCTGGGTGTCTATTATAACCAAATTTTTCACATTAATGTACTCGTATTCTACAAGTAACTTTTGGGCTTCCTTTCTGAAAAGATAATAAAGGCCATGTTTAGCAAACTAGTTGATAAGCTAGATTTTAACTGAAAAATTAGTTGTTACTTGTTAGCTGGTAAACTAACTAATAACTAGGGGTGGTTTGTTTACCTCTTAATAGTTCAATTAAGAGGCAGTCTCTGAATCATTAAGAGGTTAATCTTGTTTGGCAAAAGAAAAAGTCTACCTCTTAATAGTTCTAAAACCTTGTGAATGATTTTGTATCATGAGTCTCCCTTAACCATTAAGCACTCTAATTTCATTATAAAAAAAACTATCAAATAAGAGTATTTTATTTTGCACTATGTCATGAGAATCTCTACCACTTAATCATACTACACCAAAATATCCAGCAACTATCAAACAGCTAGTCATGATTGATAAAGAAAAATGTTGATAAGCCATATAACAGTGAAAATGAGCTAAAATGAAATGTTAGAAAAATTTGTTAGGAAAAATATAAGAGGCATTAAAAGCATGTATATACCTAGACGTACCTCATAATCCTCCCATTTCATGAGCTTCATGTTTGATTTCTGAATAAGAGATCCAAAATTTGTACAATTTCTTTTGAATCGACGTAAACCTCTGAATGAACCTGCTGGATCAGCAAATTCACAGTCGTCTTCGTATGCATCCAGTGTAACAGCACCTAATTAAACATTAACAAGCGAAAATTTGCAATCATTTACATTATACACCAGATGAATCTAAATAACTAGAACATGAAAAGAACACGGATCGAATCGAGAAGTGAAATTAGGGCGTATATACATACGATTAACAAAACTACCATTTACGAATTGCTTTCGAACGCCAACTTCAACACGAAACACAAAAATTGTAAACATACAGATTGGGGGGGATTTGAGTTGGTTTTTACCTGTAACAAAATAAGACCTCTGGAAATCCCCTTTGATAGTTTCAACGATAACTGAGCGGTCAATTACACCATCTCCATCTCCAGCAAGCTTGATGCCTCCTTCAACGATCTTCTCCGGCGAACGGAAAAACGAGGCAGCAATTCCGAGAAGCTCGGAGCCATACCAAGCGGTTTTAAGCATTAGATTTCCAGGATCGGATCCTTGACTGGAGGTGGATGAATCGGTGGTTGTTGAGTTGTCTCTTTCTCCGCTACACCTGAGTTTCGTGAAATTCAGGTGGCGATTTGATCGGAAAACCTGGACGGGCCGGTGATTGGAGCTGTGGTGAAGAGTGAGAGAAGTTGGAGAGAGAGGGACCGCCATTTTTGTGAAAGAAAGTCGATTTACAGGTTTTATGGTTGTTATTATTTTAATATACTTTTCTTTTCGAAATTAGTAATAAGAAAAGGTATAGAAAGTAAGAAAATTTAAAGAGTAAAGTTTAATTTTGTTTTATGAACAAATAAAGGTGAAGAACGGAATCTGAGTTTTTAAAGTTTAGAAACATTATCCATTAAAAATTTCCAATGTTACCAAAAGGTCTTATAGTGGTGCATACGATGACACGTGTCACTGTATTATTCCTCCATCGAAGTGTAAAAAAGTTTAGGTTCGTAAAAGTTGCATGTGTATTAATTTGTACCGTATGTATTTTAAAACTACAATGAGAACAAGTTTTAATTGTTATAGTTGGTTTACAAGGCTTTTGTTCCACCCCAGACCCAAGTTCGAATCATGTTAGTGTCATTTTCTTAGTCAAATGGTGTCACCGTTTGAAAAAAAATTATATATTTGTTTCTTATAGTCCAACGATGCCAACGTTTGAAATATTTTCTTTAGATTTTTTCTTATAGTCAAATGATGTCACCGTTTGAAAAAAAATATGGGTCCGTCCCTTAGTTTTGGTTACTTTGTCCAAAGATCGTTAACTTTTTCCGTTAATATTTCAATTGTTTCATGATATAACATTTGTATTTCAATTGTTTCAAAATAACAGACTAGTCTCATGTGAACCCAAACCTATATTGTATTGTTCCATCGATAAAACAGTTCTAAATGTTTCACATGTAAAAATACAATATCATATGAAAAACATTGTATTGTATTTTCACATGTGTAGTTTATAAGTTCCCACAATTTATTAAATTGATAAATGATTATATGTCCATATATCTAATTATATATAAAGTGAATTACGTTTTTCGTCCCTATGGTTTATTAAAAATTGCTATTTTCATCCTCATACTTTACAATTTATCGTTGTTTCAGTTCCTCTAGTTCACAGTTCTTTACCGTTTTGGTCTCTTATACTTAAAGGCAGGAATTAGTCCATGAACGTTAATAGCAATAAATTACAAATCACAGATGGAAATCGAAATTTCTAAACAACAAAAGTCAAAACTATATAAATATATTGACTTTTTTTAACCTGTATATCCAACCCGCTATGCGAGATTGCGAGCCGACTAATCCAAGACGATCACTTGTTTTGCATGTAACCCGAAGTCACCGCATTTGAACCTCCATAGCCACAAGGGGATTCTTATTCCTCCTTGGATTTGAACATAGGACCTCCAGACACTTTTGACCTGTGGAATTCAAGCTCAAACCAATCAGCACCATCCTTATGGTTAAAATATATAGACTTATTGCCATAAGCCAAGTTTCCACCATCCAAAACATCGATCAGATACGGTGACTCCGGGCTACTTGCAAAACAGGTGGTCGCCCTGAGATTAGTCGGCTCGCATAGCAGGCTGGATATCCAGGTTAATAAAAAAAAACATCGATCAAATAAAATGCATGTGATTAGTTGAAGTGCCAAACCGAAGCTTTACATTCCTTTACAGCATAATTTCTGTTAATGCATCAGTGATTCGTACCTGATATGTTATAATGCATGTCGTTCTATTGAAATTTAAGAACAATTATACCTAAATGTTTTATAAGACGGTATAAAGAAGCATTTTTGTGTCATAAGTACTATCGATCGTTTGGAAAACGACATGTGAAGCGAAACAGTTCAAAAACCAAATCAGTCGAAAACCGAGTCTTGCCAAGTGCCAACTCTAACTCGAACGCAATAAATACTTTTTACCATTTCGGGGAAAAACCCGTTGGAGCTTGCTTATGAACTTAGATTTGATTGCTTTTCCGGGTGTCTAATCTCGCCTTCATTGTAGCAAAAACGGTACCGAGTAATCCTTCAGGAAGAACGGTATGATTCTCGAAAATTTGGTTTCAGCAAATCATGCTGATAACACCCGGCAGAATCGAGAACTTCCTTGGAAGGAATCCCAGAAACTCTCCATCTGATTGAACGTAAATGCTGTTGGTGCCCACGACTTCCTCTACTTCGATCGATAACGCTCTACAATTAAAACAAAGTTAATGGCAAGACCAACTATAACAAAACTAAAACCATTTGAACAGAATTGTGGAAGGCTTTAGGGTTTCAATTCCAAATGAGTAGTTTAGTAATTTACTTAGTCTTATCCCATCTCCCAAAAATAGGTGGAACCAAAAAAATTGCATTTTCGCCCATATTGAGGTCCGATCTTGTCACAATCTGATGTCGCATCAAATGTGGAATAACAAGTTTTTGTACTGTTTTGTCACACTTACCAACAGCACTCAACATATAGGTATAAAATTACAATTTCACCCAACAACTGTATCATGGATTGCCAAATTTGCAACAATTTACTTTCACACTCATGCTCAAGTTGGTATCTTTATGGAAACAACTGTCTACACTTTTTTTTTTTGTTTTTGATTAACCTAGATATCCAACCCGCTATGCGAGCCGACTAATCCCAGGGCGACCACCTGCTTTGCAGATAGCCCGGAGTCACCGCATTTGAACCTCCGTGGCCACAAGGGGATTTTTATTCCTCCTTGGATTTGAACCTGAGACCTCTTAATACTTTTGACATTTGGAGCCAAGCTCAAACCAATCAGGCACCACCCTTGTGGTTAACTGTCTACTCTTTGTGGAGTATAGGACAGGTCTATATACATCTACATCTCACCCGGACACTACTTTGAGTGGAATATATCGGGTCAATTTGATTTGGTTTTATATAATACCACTACTATGGAATTGGATTTACAAGATTCCTAAAATTTGTTTATTTTAGATATTCCCGAATAGTCGAACACTTTCCACCATGTGTCATATCAAATGTTACAAGTTCACGGGATGGAGTGGGCATGGCCATTTACTAAACGCTTACCGGGCTAAGCGCTTACCCAGTATCACTTACCTTACCGAATGAGCATGGCAAGGAGCGAGAATCTTACCCAACAAGTGAAGGAGAAAACTCTTACCCGGTAAGTGCTTACCGGGTAGAAGACGCTTACCAGCAATCCATTTTAACAGCCAAGAATTTTACCCGAGAAGAGGGTGGTGACTCTAATCGGTAACCGCTTACCCAATAAGCGTCCAATGAACGGCCTTTGTTTCCCTTTTAACCAACACCGACCCCCAAACCTTCGACCTCTCTCTGGCTGCAATGCCACATTTATCATGAGATGGTATTTATATTCTAAAAGGGCAAGGATGATTTATTTCTTGTTAAAATACTTGAATAAAATATAATCGGGTCCGATTAAGACACTGTTAACTCTACCTTTGTCAAGTAGTAATATGCTGTTTAAACAGTTCCAAATAATACCTAAGGGGTTGTTTAAGTAGTGCTGCTTGGGGCTTGTTCGTTAGCAGCTTAATGAGCTTAATGGGACTCGGTGACTCACAGCTTATTCAGTCAGCTATACATGGCTGTTTGGTAGTGGCTTAATGATATAGAAAGTAGCTTATTCATCAAGCTTTCGAAGGGGGGCTTTATGCAGAAAGCCAAGTTGTTTTCCAAATTTGTCCATCCCAATTAAAAAAACACGCTCCTATCTATTAAAAAAACCCTCCGAAACAAAAACCTTCTCAATCTATGCAAACAGATTAATCCACACAAACATATTTATCCATATAGGACTTAATGGAAAACGAACCAAACAGCCCCTCAGTAAACAACCATTTTCAGTCACCTCTTACCCAGACCACACTCTTAGGGGCCGTTTACCAAACGCTTACTCAGGTAAGTGAACACAAAGTCACATTACTTTAACGGATGAATATGGTAAGGACCAAGAATCTTACCCGGTAAGAGCGAGACAAAGACCAAGAGTCTTACCCGGTAAGTGAGGGCGACGACTTTTACCACGGTAAACACTTACCAGATGAATTGTTGCATACTATACCGTATTGGTGGACTATAATTTTACCCTGAAAGTAAGTAATAATGTTAAATTTTACCGGTAAACACTTACCGGGTAAGTGTTTGGTAAACAGCCCTTTACTCTTACCTGGTTAGAATTTACTATGGTTCTAAATAACTCGTTATGGCGCCGAGGCTTGGCTTCGCCGCCACATTAACCCCTATGGCTCCTTTCTAAGGCTTGGCTTCCGCTGTAATGTGTTATGGCGTGTTACGACACGTTATTTTCTAAGGCATGTTCTTTTTTACTTTTTTAAACATATAAGTTGGAGGATAAATGATAATTATGTAAGATTTAAGACTTGAATAAACATTAAAAGGAAACATAACAACTAAACCCTAAATAGGTAAATCCTTACTCTCATTCCTGTACGCGGAGAGTCGAACAGGAATTCCTTGAAGATTTAAAGTAGTGAGAAGAGACTCGAAATTTAATCCCGATTTTGCACTCTTGATATAATGTTCTTATAAGCTAGATATATTTGATATAAATGGTTCTTCTTTCTTTTTTTAGTTTTATAATTGTATATGAATTTAAATTGTTCTAGGGGATTATTAAAACACTAACACACAAGTATATATATATATACACACACACATACATACATATATATATGTATACATATGTTGCCTTAGGGCACGCCTTGAAAAACGTCATGGCCTCGCCATAACTCGCAAGGCTTGAGGCTTGACCTCACCACAACACTGAGCCTCACGTCATTTAGAACCTTGGAATTTACCCTATTTGTGTTCATAGACAGCCCTAAGTTGAGGAAGTGCAGATTTTCCATCAATAGTATCTCCAGATTTTGTTACTAATTATGAATGTAAACAGAACGTCTCATTTGTTGCAGACTACGACAGAAAAAGAAATAA
Organism: Cynara cardunculus var. scolymus; assembly: GCF_001531365.2. NCBI lineage: Eukaryota > Viridiplantae > Streptophyta > Magnoliopsida > Asterales > Asteraceae > Cynara > Cynara cardunculus. The sequence goes on from NC_037543.1 coordinate 21,268,270, forward strand.
ACCGCTTGCTAAAGCAAAGGTTCTTTCGTTAACGATAATATGATTAATGAATGATAATTTTGAATTTGAAAGAGTAGATACCTTCTTGACAAGACATTATTCACCGACAAATGTGTTCCATTGTAGAGCTTATGTAATTTCAAAACGAAGTCATACCATTTGAAATCCTGAAGTATCACCACCTGATATGAGAAAGATCAGCAAAATCTAACTGCAGAGTTAAGGTTATTCTACATTTTGCAGAAAAGGTTCTGAAAAATATGAAATAGATAGGACAAAATGCAACAAAGTTTGGTTTAGTTCTTAGTTAATGTAACAAATTCTTTTTTTCTCAATCGATAGTAAGAAAGTTTCAAAGTTTCCTATATTCCTATTTTGACCCTATTTTGACAGGTTACTTGTTGATTTAACGTGGATACCCGTTTATGTGGAGACGACCTAGAAATTTTTTCAAGTGGTGGCACCATTTGACTATAAGAAACAAATATAGGGATAATTTTCACAAAATCATCATTGATATGCTGTTAGTTCATTGGTTTTTATATGAGAGGTTCTGTGTTCAAGTCTTCTATTGCAATTTTTTTCCAGAAACATAATAAATCTGAAATTAAAAGCTAAAAACTAAGAAAATGACACTAAAGGAATTCGAACTCGGGTCTGAGATGGAAGAAAAGCCTGACACACAACAAATTGATACGGTGACACTTTTCACGACCCTATAACTTTTTACACTACAACGGAGGAACGAAGAGGTGGCCCGTGCCACCACATGCACCACCTGGGTCCGTCCCTGCGTTTATGAAATGTTTACCAAAGGGTTACAAGATTACCAGTTAAAATGGGTACAAAATAGAAAATATGAAACTTTGTTACATTGATCGAGAAAAAAAATTATTTGTTGCATTGTGCCTAAATAAACACATATCGCACCTCAAAGTTTCCACTTGAAGGATGGGCATTGGGAGTTATCCTCATTCCACCACCAAAGAATTGAGCATTTCCGATGCACAAAGCTGTTACCTGGGGATTTAGTTCCCACTCCCCGTCATTAACCTAAAATAAATCATATTATCCGCAGGTCAGTGGCCAGGAACAAAGGTCGTAGGCTGAGAAAAAACAATCAAGATTAAGAGGCCGTTTACCCCTGTAAGAGCTTATCAGTAAGACCGTAAGAGTCAACACTATAATTTACTTTACCAGGTAGGGTAAGTGGCCTTGGTAAGCACTTACCGGGTAAGCGTTTAGTAAACTGCCCCTAAATTTAAGAAAGCATAGGGAAGAACGAACTCTAATCTTTAGGTCGTGGTTGTTATGCCCAAAAAAGGCTTGCAATGCGCCAATAACATAACACAAGTTCCCAAATCTTTTGTATTTAGATGCATGATAGCCTGCTTTTGCACTCCTGAAAGTTAAGAGATAAAGATAATTTGAAAATGAGCTTCTCCTCTTTTCTTTCTTACCAAAAGAACGCCAAATAGCACATAACCTTGGGAAGCAATCTATTAGAAAATCAATGGGGAAATTGGCACAAATAGCGATTTTGGCTGAGAAAATCTACCTCTTAGCCATTTCTCTCCCACTTTTTCAACAAAATCACCACCTCTGCAAGTAACCATTCCTCAACTTGCGGAGGGGTAAAAAATAAAAAATAAAAGAAATTTATAAACATGGTCCGCAAGTAACATATTCATAACAGGGACCAAATCTGTAAACTAGTCTAAATACAGGGACCAAATCTGTAAAATAATCTAAATACTTCCTCAAGCAACTTGCAGAACCGTTCAGAAAATTCTTTTTTATATTTTTGCCCCTCCGCAAGTTGAGGAAGTGTTACTTGCGGAGGTCGTGACTTTGTTGAAAAAGTGGGAGAGGAATGGCTAAGAGGTAAATTTTCTCGGCCAAAATGGCTAATTTTGTTAATTTCCCAAATCAATGTCGTTACATATTGAGGTTTATTCTCATAATTTCTGAGGCGAAACACTTACAGATGAATATCAGCAACATTTATAAAGTAATGCAAATCTCCACCTTCTTTAGTGATTACTCCTACATCAATTCGCGATCTAGACCCTACAGAATGCTTCCATTCGAAAATTCAGAAAAAGAATGTATATGGTAAAAGCAAATAAGTACACTCTTCAAACAACTATATGTACTACCAAAAAGAGGAATCACGACCTTTAACTATGCGTTCAATGGCGTCAACAGGATCATTTGTCCTAAAAAGTGAAAATTTGTTCAAGGATATTAACATGGCGATCGACATAAATATCAAATACCTGAAAGAAAACAGTGGAAGAAGTACCAACCAGCCAAAGGTTCTTGCAAAATCAGATCCAGTTCCCAAGGGGATTAACTACAAATACAAAGGAACTTAGATATCTCTTATTAGTTAACAGAATGCTTGAAATATAATGGGGAAAATTTACATAAATAGCCAAAGCTGATAGGTGGTTTCACTTTTTGCCATTTTCTAATCCAAATTCACTTTTTAGCCGATCCTTACGTAGAAGGCTTACGCATATGTGTAAGGATTCATTTTCGGCATAAAAAAAATAAGAATCCTTATGCATAAAAGCATTTTCTGCGTAAGGATTAGGATTCTTTTTTGACGTAAAACGATCCTTATGCATATGCGTAAGCCTTCTGTAAGAATTGGCTAAAAAGTGAATTTGGGTCATAAAATAGCTAAAAAGTGAAACCTTATTTGATGATTGGCTATTTCTGTCAATTTCCCAATATAATGATGTGGGATTATGAAGCAAAAGTTCTATACAATCACTTACACCAAGTGCTGTTGTATGGGGAACCTCAGAATCATGTTTAGAAACTAGTTTTCCACCCCAGAAGAATCCATTAACAACCTGACATTCAAAAGCCCGAATGCTTAATATATTCGAGAATAAAGATCCGGCCACCACCAATTTCACCACTAAACTTACCATTTTTTTTCTTTTTTAAGGAGAGAGCGTATAATAGAGGAGAGAGAATGTGTTTTACATCACATGCTTTTCCTACATATAAAAAGGTGTGGTCAGTTTGATAGTAATATTGGTGGTAGCCATGAATTTTCCATGCATTTTATATTTGACAAAAGGAAAAATGATGCAAACGATTCAAACATTCGTCTAAAGATAACATGGTAGATAAAACAACCCAATGGACCAATATCAGATGTTACCTAGCAGTGCAGTAAGAGGCTCTTTGGTTGGTTCTTCATTAAGTCCTATATGGATAAAGTTGTCTGTGTGGATTAATCTGTCTCGATAGATTGGGTTTTTCATAGGCGGAATGAGCGTGTTCTTTAATTGAGAGGGGCAGATTTGGAAAAAGCTTGGCTTTCAGCATAAAGCCCACCCTAAGAAACTTACTAATAAGCCACTTTCTATATTGTTAAGCGACTACCAAACAGTATGTATAGCTGACCGAATAAGCTGTGACCATCAAGCTCATTAAGCTGCTAATAGACAGGCCCTAAGTTTGACCTGCTAATGTATATACACATATTTGCACGCTCACTAATTCCAAGAATGTTATCCAAACGCTATCGAGTAAAAAGAAAGGAAAGAATTTTGGTATTGCAAACATTTATTACATCATCTTAATGATATCCTGCTCTCTTTGATAGCTGATGAGTTGCATAGCTGAAATTTACATAAACTAGCAGCATGATGTGTCAATAACTTCATGATGTGTAAAATGGAGGTACTTGCCTCTTGCGTATAAAACTCTCTATTTGATTCAACAAGTTTTCTTTGTACTTTCAGTGAGATACCCGACGTTTAATTGTCTGCAATTACCAGAAACATGAAGAACTTGGTGTTTTTTTTAAGTATATAATATTTATATACGGCAAATGCAACAAATAAACTCATACACCCTCCTCACCTTTGGAGAGTTTTGAACTCCTGACCTCCTAGGAGGCCAAAGACTACGATACCGCTAAGCCAAAGGCCCTTTGGTGAACTTGGTGTTTCTAGTTACTAGAATAAGGGTCTGTTTGTTAACAGCTTAATGAGCTTAATGGGACTCACAGCTTATTCGGTTAGCTATACATAACTGTTTGGTAGTGGCCTAATAATATAGAAAGTAGCTTATTCAGTAAGCTTCTAAGGGGGAGCTTTATGCAGAAAGCCAAGTTTTTTTTCCAAACCTACCCCTCCCAATTAAAAACACGTTCCTTTCATCTATTAAAAAACCCTCCCAAACAAAAATCTTCCTAATCTATACAGACAGCTTAATCCATATAAGACTTAATGGAAAATCAACCAAACAGCCCCTAGGGTGCAGAAAATATAAATCATTCTGAAAAGAAGTTCCACCTCGTGAAGAGTCCCATCACCCCCAACTGCCACCACTGCATCAGCACCCTCACGTATGGCCTGCCAACATTTGGTTCCTTTGAATTTCTGAATACTTAAAAACATTGCTTATAGTGTAAACATAAAGGCTCAACATGCCTACCTCCCTTGTTATGTCTATCGCATGAGATGGACCTGAAGTCAAAGATTCGCATATCTGTTCGAAATGGAGAGAAGTCATCACGTCTTATAAAAATAAACATTGAAGCATGCCTACATATTTTCCAAACACATACGACAGAGAAGTTGAATGAGACTACATATTGCAACCATGATCACCATGTTCTCCCCTGTATATTTAGGGGCCGTTTACCCAAACACTTAACCAGTAAGCGCTTACCGGTAAGATTTAACACTATCACTTGCCTTATCAGGTCAGATTTCAGTCCATCAAAACGGCATCTTATGCAGCAATTTACCCAGTAAGCGCTTACCGGGAAAAAGTCGTCACCCGCGCTTACCAGGTAAGACTCTTGGTCTTTGTCATCGCTCTTACCGGGTAATAAAACTTCAGTCCTTGCCATGTTCATCCGGTAAGGTAACGTGACTTGGTAAGCGCTTACGGGGTAAGCGTTCGGTAAACGGCCCCAAAGGTTTCCCACTTGATTTTTCAAAAAATGTATTCAACGAAACACTATTGTTACATCAAACAGTAATACAGTCTATCTGCCTATATGCGCATACTGAGTTTGTGGAAGTTCAGACAGGAGAAAAGATTTTCATTTATATAACTGATACAGTCACCTCATGTAGCAAATCCTGAGCATATAGAAACACTAAACCACAATCTCATGTTGTTAATTGAACTTCTGGACCCTGGTTACCCTCTTATGGATCACCAAATTTTAACATTGTTGATTGTGATATATACTTGTCATATGACAGCTTGAGCAATGTGAAACAGTCGAACAGTGATGTCTCACCTCTCATCAATCATATGCAGTACATACTTTTTAGTGATTCAACTCCTAATCCCTTAAATATATATATATATATATATATTTCTATAATGATCTCCTATACTGCCTTCACAGTGAGACGAAAGGTTCAATGAGACATCAATGTGATTGCCTATCAATGAGTACTTTAAAGCCGAAGTCTACAAGATAACTTTTAACATTTATGCACTTATTTTAGTCAAACTGATGCGTGAAATCTAAATTACCACCTAATGCTTCCCATTTTGAGATTGCAATATAACTCCTAAAGCATCCAATAATCAAATGCATCGGGCTTCCAGTTACCCATTACAGATTCAACTAACCCTTAGTTTATTCTACTTCTTTTTCGCTTCACATCAAAGAGTTTTCATGAATGAGCTCACAAATTGTCTAGCTAATACAACTAGTTACACAAAAACAAACCTAATACATGATCATGGCTAATGCTTAATGTAACAACATGCAGAATGTTTAGATCCATCGCATGAGTTTTAATTGTGTGAGTACGACTTAATTAACAACGAGCTGATAAACATCTCACATTACAATCACTTCCGAGGCGAGACCTAAGATACGGTAGCAATTTCTTCCATTCTCTCCCCGTCCGACCATTAGCACCTTAAACAGATCAAATGCAAGTCTTCATCAACACGTTATACAACTAATCAATTACTTACAAAAATTAGAAGAAGAATAAATCAATAGAGATTGAGATGCAAACCTCGAGGATTGACTATAAAAACGAGGTCACGGCGGCGAGAGGAGACGAATCCAGGAGAGGTTGCGGCGGAGAGATCAGAAGGTAAGTGTTGTTCGGCTCGTAGAAACGAGGGTTTCGCCATTGATACGACTGCAATTCCTAAAGAAACCATGGTGTACTTATGAGTGAGCTCTTTCTTCTTGATGTGTGTGTATGTCTGAGATAGCGTAGTTGGTAATGGCGGATTTGCAGGTGGATTTGATTTTGATTCTCTGTAAATCAACTCGTCGTTATCCAAATTTTGGTGTAATGAAAATTATAGGAATTGTTTTGCCTCCCAAATTTGACAAAGTGTTACTGCTATTATTGGTACCATAATGCGGGCCGTCTACCAAACATTTATCCTGTAACTCTGTAACTACTTATTGGATAATTTTTTTATCGGGTTAACATAGCCATGCCCAAGAATCTTACATGGTAAAAACGATAATTATGATGGAAAGTCTTACCTAATAAGTGAGGATGACGACTCCTACCCGAGTAAGTGCTTACCGGGTAAATTGTTGCATAAAATAACGTTTTGATAGACTACAATCTTATCCGATAAAAATAAATTATAATGTTGATTCCTACTGGTAAGCACTTACCGAGTAAACATTTGGGTAAACGGCCCCTAAGATACTTTTTTCACAATTGATGAGGTTTGAACTTCTGGCCTCCTAAAAAGCCAAAGACTCACAAACCGCTAGATCAAAGATCCTTTGGTTGTGTTGTTTTTCTTTTCAAATCAGTCCTACACAAACATGTACGAAACTCACCTTCAAAGATACAATGTAAGGGGAGTTTTTTAATCACTTAATAACCGAGGCTAGTAGAGGATGTGGGATCGAACCATGGGCGGACCTTATGTGGTGGCATGGGTGGCACGTGCCACCGTATTATTTCATCGTCGAAGGGTAAAAAATTTAGGTTTGTTAAAGGTGCTACCGTATCGTTTTAGAAGGTGCTACCGTATTTCCCTAAAATTCAAATGGTGCAACTAAAACCCAAACAAAACAAAGCCCAAATAACCAAAACCATACTTTTTGTAATTATTTTTGGGTATATATTGACTGTTTTCAAAAGATGAAGAAGCGTCGGGTACAAGTTTAGGAGTTGTTTATCGGTACTATAAAAACCATAATTTTTGTAATTATTTTTGGGTATATATTGACTGTTTTCAAAAGATGAAGAAGCGTCGGGTACAAGTTTAGGAGTTGTTTATCGGTACTTAGGGCTGTAAACGAACCAAACGAACACGAACGGAGGCTTGTTCATGTTCGTTCGTTTAACTTAACCGAACAAACGAACGAAAACGAACGATAAACGAACGAAAATCTTTGTGTTCGTGTTCGTTCGTTTAGAAATAAGGTGTGTTCGTGTTCGTTTATGTTCGTTCGTAAACATGCTAAACAAACGTAAACGAACGGGCTAAACGAACATAAACGAACATAAATAAATATTATTTGAATTCAAAGCAAATAAATAAAAGATAATATATTAAACTTAATATATAAACGAACATAAACGAATGAACATAAACGAACGGTAAAGGAACGAACGAGACTCTTGCTCATGTTCGTTCGTTTAACTAAACGAACAAAAAAATAGTTCATGTTCGTTCATTTATTAAATAAACGAATTTCCCGCCGAACGGTTCGCTGAACGTTCGGTTCGTTTACAGCCTTATCGGTACTTTAAAAACCATATTTTTTATAATTATTTTTAGATGTATATTATACTATATTAATTATATAGTGCCACCGTTTGAAAAAATTTCTGGGTCCGTCCCTGGATCGAACCCAAGAAATGTCTTGTATATGGGCAAAATCATTTTGTATCTTTACCAACTAGGTTAGAAATTTGTTGCATAAACAGCAAAACGTAAACAATATTATTACAGATCGTTATCCTTAGGATAATATCAACCCCCATTTTGTGTTGTTGGGTTACGGCTAATTCACCTCAAAGTTGTCTGATCTTAAATATAGGATACAATAGTACATTGGAATCGTGAAGTACCACCACGAACGCTATCGCTCCTATTGCCACAACAATGGATATAGGTATATAAACCTTTGGTCTTTGGCCTAGCGATGTCATAGTCTTTGGCCTTCTAGGAGATCAAGGGTTCAAACCCCACCAAATGTGAGGATGGTGTGTGTGAGTTTATTTGTTGCATTTGTCTTATATAAATATTATATACTTCAAAAAAATAGATATAGGTATTTTGAGGAGGTATTCTGAAGCCACTCGAATTGTTGCTTGTACCTCTCTCTCAATCGATCTTAATATCGCTATAAACATCATTATGTAAAAAAAGAGGGAGAAAAGATAGAAGGAAATATGATGTAAATACTCGAAACCATAAAAACCGCCATTTGATTTTATCCATGTCATGGTCTATAGCAACCAATAGAAAAAATGTCAAAAAGACGAGGAAAACTCGTCATCCAGTGAGTTACGTTGGTTTTTCCCGTGACCTCGAGTTACTGTTTTGGAAAGACAAAAAATATTGATTCCATGGAAATCGCACACGTGAAACGTGCTAATTCTATATTTTGACTTATTATGTTAAGCTCAAACCAAATAAAAATTCAACTTCGAAACTCTTTAAACCTACTGGAAGGGTACTCGCGCAATGCAGCGAAATAAATCTCGATTTTAATGTTTGATTTTATTATTTGTCTCTATCTATATAATACGATTTTATGTGATTTTGAGAAAACAATAAATTTTTTTATTTTTGAATGAAATATAAATTTGGAAAAAACATAAAAAATTGAAAAATAAATAAATAAAACGATATTAGTATCAAATTAACTATTTAATAGTTCTCGTTTTTTTTATTAACTTCTTTACTTCAATTTTTTATTATAATTTAATTTAGATTTAATAACAAAATTCTTTATAAAGATAATAATTAAACATCCTATTAGAACTAAATGATTATCTTAATTGTATTTTAGATTTTTTTTATTTTTAAAATGGATGTTTATCCTGTATTTGATTATATTTATCTGTGGTTAGTTACACGAATTTAAAAATAGAGCTTTGATAAGTTGTACATATGTAAAATTATTTGTAATCTTAAATTTTAAGTAATATATATCAATAAATAATATTTCATGCATAAAAAATAATTTTTAAAACTTTTATCTATAGTGTAGATCATTACTTGTTTGGTAAAAGCAAATACACTAGGATCTATAAATAGCTCAATTTGGGATAAGATTTTTAACACTATAACTAGCTATTAAATTTTTATATAATCGTATGTAAATAAAAATAACATTATATAGTATTATAATGGTATTTACGTAATGTAGCGAGATAAATATTGATTTTAACGATTCGTTTTATTTTGTCTTGTGTCGATGTTATAATACAGTTTTATGTGGTTTTGAGAAAACGATAATGTTTTTGTTTTTAGATCAAATAAAAATTTGAAGATATTATAAAATTTTGAAAAAAAAAAACATATATCAATTTAACTATTTAAAAGTTCTTGCTTTTGTGAAATTTCTTTAATTCAGTTTTTTTTTTAAATTTAATTTAGGTCTAATAACAAAGTAAATTACTTTTGATTTAATAATATAATTTTTATAACGATAATAATCAAGTATTCTGTTAGAACACAATGATTATCTTGATTATATTTTAGATTTTTTATATTTAAAATTAAACGTTTATCGTGTATTTGATTATGTTTATCTATAGTTAGTTATACGAATTCAGACATGGAGCTTTAATAAGTTGTACTTGTACAAAATTTACTTGCAATCGTGAATTTTAAGTAGTATGCATCAATAAACAGTATTTCATATATAAAAATGGTTTTTAAGAATTTTGCTCAAATACTTTATAATATAATATATATAAGTATCCCTTATTGCAATGATGAAATAATTTGAATAAGTTTTCATAAGTGATGCATATTTATACTTTGATAGTTTGATAAACGACTCATAAGTTTATATTGGTAATCTAACTTTAACCATAGTTAATTTATAGCATGTTATTAACATGAGAACCTTCATAAAAAATGGAAATAGATACAGTACAGATGTACCTTAAAAAAAGGCATCGGTTACAGGTTTCGACATTTATGGTGACTCTAAGAAGAACAGCAATGAATCCAAGGAGAACTAAAAATCCTCTTGTGGTCACGGAGGTTCAAATGTGGTAACTCCGGACTATCTGCAAAGTAGGTGGTCGCCCTGGGATTAGTCGGCTCGCATAGCAGGTTGGATATCCAAGTTAATCAAAAAAAATGTGGAAGAGGGTGATATACGAAAACGAAAAAGAGTGAATATGGATAGTTAATTTGCATCTGATTTTGATTGAGAATGTATGTGGATAGTTAATTTGTATACTAACAAAGTTTATACTGTTCTCATAGGACGATAGTGCGTTTAGTGCATTTGGTATCCAGACATGATAGGACATAATATGACATAATAGTTGTTCAGTGTTTGGTAAGATAAAACTGAACATGACATAACAAAGTTCTTTATATATTTTATACATATTGGTTACTTTACGTAATTTATAAATTATAATAAAATAAACCATAAAGGTGTTGTCTGATTGGTTTGAGTTTAGGTCCAAATGTCAAAAGTACCTGGATGTTTCAGGTTCAAATCCAATGAGAAATAAAAATCCTCTTGTGGCCATGGAGGTTCAAATGCGGTGACTCCGGGCTATCTGCAAAGCAAGTGGTCGTCATGAGATTAATCGGCTTGCATAGCGGGTTGGATATCCAGGTTAATAAAAAAAACTATAATGAAATAAATATGTTTTTTATAACAAAATATATCAAAATAAAAAGTTCATATAGTTTTCACTTCTATTTTATAACTTTTCTGTATTATTATTACTAACAATAATATGTAATTAATTACATAAAATTAATCAATTTATATAAACCATATAAAAACAATATTTGGATCACTGTAAAGTAAAGACTTAAAGAACATAAAATACAATAAATAAAATCTAAAGAATGAATAAAATGTAAATAAGAAGATTTATTTGATGTTTTATGAGAACTAAGTTTTATTTTGATGTTATATTGATAAAATATAGGTTTGTCCCACCTTCTTACATGGGTAAGAGTGGAACACACTTGTTCCACTATGTTCCTGTCTGTTATACATAAAAAGTCTGCCAAACATGAAACGATGATTGATGTTCTATTTTATTAAGGTTGAGATCATGCATACGTAATTCATACTCCTCTCATATGCCTCCTTCAAGTGGGAATTACTATATCTGTTTGATTTGGTTGGATTTATTCAAATGCAACTTGTGTGTATCTATTTGCAAGATATATGTTTTTAGTATTATTTAATTAAACAGATTTTTATCATTTTTTAACATTAATATGTATATACATATAGTAGAATGGTACTTGCGCAATACAGCGAGATAAATCTTCATTTTAATGTTTAATTTTTATTTTTTTCTCTATCGATATAATACGATTTTATGTGATTTTGAGAAAGTGACAATGTTTTATTTTTGAATGAAATATAAATTTGAAGATAGTATAAAAATTTGAACAAAAATAAATCGATACGAGTATTAAAACTATCTAATAGTTCTCGTTTTTTGGTGTAATTTCCTTAATTCAAATTCTTATTATAACTTAATTAAAATTTGATAATAAAGTAATTTATTTTTGGTTTAATAATATAATTTTTTATAAAGATAATAATAATTAAACATTTTGTTAAAACTCAATGATTGTCTTAATTATATTTTAGATTTTCTATATTTTAAACGGATGTTTATCATGTATTTGATTATGTTTATTTGCAGTTAGGAGGTGTTTGGGATTGCTTATTCGAAATAACTTATGCTTTTTTTTACAAAACCATTTATCAACTTATTATAAGTCAGAAGAGTTTAACTTATTCAAAAACTTCTTATTACCGGTTTGGTACCGGTACAAGTTGTTTATCCTAACACTAAAAAGTGTTTATTACCAGTGTCACACCGAAATAAGTCAATAAGTTGTTTTTATAAACAATCTCAAACACCCCCTTAGTTACACGAATTTAAAATTGGAACTTTAATAAGTTGTAGTTACATAAAATCACTCGTAATCTTGAATTTTAAGTAATGTAAATCAATAAACAGTACTTCATGCATAAAAAATTATTTTTAAAAGTTTTAATCAAATGTTTTATAATATACTAATATAAATAAATAAATATATATATATATATATATATATATATATATATATATTCAGTATCGACAACACGTCAATTAAGTGATGAATAAAAATTTCCATGATTGAAAGTGATTGGTTGGGTGTTTTGTGAAAAAATCAAGAACAAAACACACAAATATTTGTTTTTAACCTAATTTTGGTCTATAAATATAAATCATAATCAACCAAATCTTTTTAATATTAAATTTAAAAAACAAGTATTAGAAAATGACAATTTTTAAAATTAAATAATTGTGATAATGAAATTTTATGTCATTTATTTTTGTAATATATTAATAAATAAAAAAGTTTGGTTGAAAACTGTATTTTCATTGCGAATCGGAAAACATCAAGATAGCATCTATATTCACCATTAATAATGGATGCGATTTTTTTTAACATTCATGATAAATGTTGACATAGGGCTCATTCTCAATTGAACTTACCCGTTATCCCTCTATATATATATATAGAGAGAGAGAGAGAGAGAGATACTTGGAATCACGTGACACCAATTTGTTTTTGTAAGATCAATTTTTTACACTTGAAACTTCACAGCAAACCGTCGTAAAAGTACGAAAACATGTTGTTCTCACACGAACCCAACTCTCTCTCTTTCTATATATATATATATATATATATATATATATATATATATATATATATATATAGGTTGGTTACTATACAACCCTTGACATTTGTGCAACCAATACAACACAATCTCAACCGTCCATTTCATTTGATTAATATGTGATTTCATATAAGTTTTGATTGCTTCCTAATATAAAGTATTGATCATGATTAATGAACCATATTCATCTTTCATAAATATTCAAATCATAATAAATGAACTCTCATCATTTCCATAAATATCTCAATTTATTGGGTTGCATTAGTCGTACAAATGTGACGGGTTATATTTGAAACAAACTATATATATATATATATATATATATATTCAATTTCAAATTAAAAATTGATTTTAATTTTTATGGCAACTCTTCTATCTCATCCAACTCCTCTATATATAACGTTATTGATGTATAAAATCCACACAAACCAAAAGCTGGTTTTTGACGAGTTGTTTTGTCGGTTTTTTTATTACTATTTTCAATGAGAAATATTCAATAATTTTGCTACTCTTATGCACTTTTGGGTGTCGTAATATTTCTTTCCATAAATGGAAATATCCCAGACTCTTGCTACAGAGAGCTTTTCGTTTAGCTGGTTGACAAACAACGAAGCTTCTTTCGAAGAAGAAACAAAGCATATTTTGGAGGAATCGACGACCGATTTCAGTTTCAGTATCTCGGCTTCAATCTCCACGACAGCTGCCGATGACATGTTTTGTGAGGGACGTATTGTTCCTAAACACTTCAACTTCTCGAATTCTGCACCCCCTACACCTCCACTGAACATTATTCGTCCGCTTTCCACAAAGAATTCTCGTTTTCGTAGTTTTTTCAAGGAATGTAGAAATTCATCGAAGCAAATTGTGGAAAAGTTGTTAGGGTTTCTAAGACCTGCAAAAAATATTAACATCTCAACTCGTCATAGTTTGATGGTATTCAATTCTTATTCCACGTATGATTCGAACAGTTCAATCTCTGATGCAATTCTTCACTGTAGAATGTCAAATGGTATTTGAGATTTTTGTTTACATAAATCTATTTCCCCTCCAAATATGTAAGATTAATAAATGAACACATTCATATTAACAAAATGTTGTTCTTTTAAAATATATGATACAAAAATATATTGTCATTTTTTTTATCTGATTTAAGACTTGGGATCATGTGCGACAACATTTTTTACACTTAAAATTAGGGGTGAGCATAGGCGGGTACCCGCCTTATTTGACAGGAACCGGAACCGGCGGTTCTTGAGATATTGTAACCGAAACCGAAATCGATTCAAACGGTTCTTGAATTTTTGGAACCGGAACCGCCGGGAACCGGTTCCGGGTACCCGCTTCCTAAAATATTAAAATTTTGTTATTTAGAAATAAAAAATAAAATATTGCCAAAATACTAAATAAATAAACAAGAATATAAATTATACAGAATAATAGTTACAAATATTGTTTAACGATTACAAACCATAATAAACTAATAGTAAAATGTTGAAAGTTTAACGATTACATACTATAATTGCAAATGTTCAAAGTTTAACGATTACATACTATAATTGTAAAGGTTCAAAGTTTAACGATTACAGACTACGAATCCAATTAAACACATAATTTGAAAAAATACGAATTATTTTATTTCAAATTTTGTATCTAAAGTTCTAAGTTCTTGACATAATTTAAATTTAGTATTAAAAAAATTAATTATTTTTTTAATTGAAAATTACCGGGTACCCGGTCCCGACGGGTAATGGTTCTGAAAAATTGAGAACCGGAGCCGGAACCGGAACCATTCTCAATCGGTTCTGTATTTTAGAAACCAGAACCACTCATATCGGTTCCGGAACCGGCAGTTCCAAGGCAGTTCCGGTTCCGCAAGTGGGTACCCGGTTCCGCTGCTCACCCCTACTTAAAACTTCAAAGCAAAACACCGTATTTTTGCTGTAAAGGTTCATATTTTTACAACATTTTGTTGTGAAGTTTCAAGTATAATAATGTTGTCTCACGTGTTTCATGAAAACAGCCTCATCCCACGTGAACCCAACCCTCTAATTATGTAAATTACCATCCTTGAACTTTTTTTATATTTTAGACTCTTAAATAGACATTTTTTCAATCATATGCCGTAATATTTTTTTTCTTTAAAGATTATTTTCTAAAATAAAAATCGAATGAAAATACCGTATATTAACCCCTTTTCGGACATTTTGTCAAGATATTTTTGCTTAGTCTACCTTTTATGGAAGCTTTGACAATTTATGGCATGGTTGTAGCATTAGCGCTTTTATTTGCGAATACTTTTGTGTTTTATCAAGGGCAAATTGCATGAAAAAGTAACGTACTTTAACTTGATTCCTATTTTGGGTAACGTACTTTCAAAACTTCTATTTTGGTACCTAAGATGTAAAATTTTAAACATTTAAGTATCTGAGTAACCCAGTGAAGACTAATTTTAGACTAAAAAAAAAGACTAATTTTAGATTAAAAAAAATCCACGTCACTGACTAGGTCAACAAATAATACCGAGTTGGATACCACATCACTCGCCACATCAGTATGATAACCGGTTAATACTTCAACCAGTTACTCGGGTACTTAAATTTTTAAAACTTTACATTTTAGGTACTAAAATGAAAGTTTTGAAAGTACGTTACCCAAAATAGGAATCAAGTCAAAGTACATTACTTTTTCATGCAATTTACCCTTTTATCAATTCCGTTCCATTTGTATCTCTTAAAAATGCCAATTTAAGTTTTTATAATAAAGGAATTATCTAATTGTAACGTTTTTTATTATATTTTGCCTTCTATTTAAATACAGTTAATCGATTTTGAATATTTCTAACAGGGATGGAAACAGAGCAGGTAACAAATCCCGTATCCCTGACCTCCATTTAAGCCCTTCGTCCCGACTAATCCTCAACGGGTTTGAGAAACCCGTTCGACATCAATTTAGTAGTAAAAGTTTATACACGTATATTAAATAAATAAAATTTTAATCAGGGTAGGGTGATATGTGTTGAGAATTTAACACATAACACGCTCTTTTTAGGACTTTTTACTTACTTTAATTTCTTTTCATTCCCAAATTGAGTCATTTTCATTTATTTCTTTATACCTTTGTTATATTGAAGCTAAATGTTGTGGTTAACTTGTTGGTATGCATAATTTAAGCTAATTTGGAGTTTTTGTGATAACAGCAGGT
>NC_037543.1:21284462-21286551 GCF_001531365.2 Cynara cardunculus var. scolymus
GGGTATGGTGGTGGTCATGGTTGTGTTGGTCATGGGCATGGTGGTGGTCATGGTTGTGTTGGTCATGGGTATGGTGGTGGTCATGGTTGTGTTGGCAGAGAAGGTGGACGAGGAGAAGGAGAAAGAGAAAGAAGACGAGGAGGTGTCAAAGGAGGGGTACAAGTCATTGACAGTTTCATGAAGACCCCAATCAGCAACACCACCCATCATTTGACTGTTATTTGTGGGTATAGTTTGAGTGGTGGTGATGGAGGGGTTGAATGTGGTGGTGACAGGGGCAAAAGGGGCCGAAGCGGCAACAGTGTTGGGAGGAAAGCTGTTAACCATTGCATGAAGGTCCCAATCGTTAACACCATCAGTCGTCTGACTGTTATTTACTGGTATCGTTGGGGTGGTGGGGATGAGTGCAGTGGTGGTGGATGCAAAAGAGGAGTAGGAGGCGTCAGTGGTTGGGCAAAAACCATTAGCCATTGCATCCCAGTCCCAGTCGTTAAAGCCATCCATCGTTTGACGGTATTGGTTTTGAGAGAGACTGGTTTTTGAAAAGCCGAGAAGAAAGTTTATGTTGTATACTATGATGAAAACAATTGCTATTTATAAATATCTGGAGAGACCAGCCTCGGATCCAAATTTAGATTTTCTAAACCCAAATTCATACTACAAAAATTAAAATTAAAATTATTATTGCTCAAGTATTATCACTGTTCATAAAAGGAAAAATATTTGTATTTTCACATTCCCATATCAAAAGACACCATGCATGACATTAAACATTAATTATAAACGCTTTATTAATTAATACAAAAAATATATATATAAAACCAATGCAAAAATTGGTATAATTACTGTGTTTTGTTATTCTTATAATACAAATATAAATTCGATTAAAAATACAAAACACACCAAAAAAATTGAAAATTTAATCAAAGCGCATGATGGAAAATACCAATTTTTGATATATTTTCGTATTATACTGTGTTGTCATATAAAAATACAGATCAAAATAATTGTATCATGTAATATTGTTGATAATAAATTGATGATATCTAATAGAGCATTGTTTTGTTAATAAAATAGATATAAAAATATTACTTAATGTGTTTGTTTAATTTTAACTTATGGTCCATGAAGTTTGAATTATTACCAAATCAAGATACCAACTTTCATTTTATACAAATTGGTACACAAGTTTAAGAAAAAGTTGCAAAGATTAAACGAGAAAATATTCTGGGAAGTGAAAACGGTAACTATAAAGATGTTTGATTTATTGCGAAAACGGATCATGTTACAAAAATGAGACGTATATTAATGAACGTGGAAATAAAATCAACTGTCGTTATCGTATGATTACACCAATGGTAATAATTTAGTCTCATTATGCAGCGGTCGTATTATGTTGTTTTCTGTTGTAGTTTGAGCGACAATACATAAAGTTGGTCTTTTCGTATTTTAAATTCCACAGGTTAACAGGATTTTGAGTTTTGTAGTCGTGTCACGGTGACGTAATTTGGAAGAAAGGGTTAATGATTGACTTCTTGTACGATATAAACCCCTTTCCTTCAATAAGCGAAACGATAATTCGTCAAGTTTTATTGAGATCGTTCGTCAATTACAATAGATATATCGAAGCGTTAGACATTTTGCTGATAAATACTTGTTACCTTTTGCATTTTGTACTTTATAGATTTGTTACTTTCATTTATACTTTACACTGTTAAAAAACATCTGCACACTTAATGAACATGTATTTAACATCCCATCTAGATTGATCACTTATATTTTATTTCCTTAAACACATATTTGACCTAAAGTTGCGACACTTACAAGGGGTTCTCTTTGACCATACGGAGGTTCATGAAGTGACAACTAATACGTTTGTCGGTAAATATAACAAATACTTGCCCTGTAACAATCATGCATCAACTGCGTTTAACGAAAGGCGAACCACATGCATCTTGAAGGCCGTTTCATGGACTTCCGCAAACCCTAATTTTGACTTAAGCCCTAGTATGGAAGGTTACGAATCGGTGAGGCGAACCACATGCATCTTGGAGGTCGTTTCATGGACTTCCGCAAACCCTAATTTAGA
>NC_037543.1:21286651-21307141 GCF_001531365.2 Cynara cardunculus var. scolymus
TAAACCAAATATAAATTATTTTGTTATTGTACATAAATTAAATTATAAAAAAATTGAATTAAAAATTTACACAAAAAAATGAGGAATTTCATATAGTTAATTTGATACTAATATCGATATATTTTTGTCAAACTTTTATGATATCTTCAAACATATATTTTATTCAAAAATAAAAACATTATCGTTTTCTCAAAATCACATAAAGCCATATTATAATATCGACTGAGATAAAGAAGAAAATGAAATATTAAAATCATGATGTATCTCGCTGCATTGCACGAGTACGCTTCTAGTTATTAAAAATACGTTACATAAAATAAAAATCGAAAAAGAATTCATATAAATATTTTTATTTATTTATTTTGCTTAAAAAGAAAATTTGTCGATTATTTACCGTAAAATTTGTTATCCATCGGAGTAAAGACTGTTGCATTTTCCATTTAGGTTCAGATCTACCGACGTTCCGTTTGGGAATAGAAATCCGATCTCCACAACAGAACATTTACGCACGAATCTTGCTTAATCTCACCGACAATTTTGGGAGGTTTTTCGATCGAAAATTTCACCTACAAGGTTTGGTTGTTCTTCAGTTTTGATCTCGTTTGATCGGAGGAGATAACGATGTGGAGCACGACTCTTGCGAATTTGAAAGAAGACCTAAATAAAATCGCCTTAGATGTTCATGATGACGACGATGATGATGACGGCGATGAATATGAGAGGTTATCGGAGATCTCTAATTCTAGAAACTCTTCGTTTTCTGATCGGAGATTTTCTCGTAATCATGGTCGTTCAGGTTCTCCCATGGTCAATGGTCTTGATTCGACTTCTAATTTAGAGGTGATTGTGCTAAAATGTTCATGCGTTTCAAATTGGATTGTGCGTGAGTCATGTTGGTGTAGCTTATTTCCAGTTGCCCATGCGTTTTTTTTAGTTTGAATTGATTTACTGCAAATTGTGTTTTTTTGAATGTGCTAAGTTAGGGTTTTTGAGAGGTTAGGTATCGATATCATGGTGAAGTGAAAATCAGGCCTGTGAGGTAAAAGTTGGAAATGTAGTTGATCTGTTTGAAACGAATATACTAATGACAGCATCATTTAGCAGAAACTTCTGATGTGGAGTCACTTGGTCTAGCAGCTTATGGAATTTTTTTGGTCAATAACGAGCCTTGGATTGAGCAACCAAAAACCTTGTGGGTTGTGCATTACGAATATCTTCTTGCTCAAGTATTATGTGAATTTCGTGGCCTTTAGCTTGTTTTCTTACTCAAGCATGCATCAAGCATCAATTCAGTCTAACTTACTTGAATAAGTGCTAAATAATATGTTTTAGAAAATTGCCTTTTCTTAAATCAATGTTATGGTTGAAAGATATGCTATTTCGCATTTGAAATCTGTTGCTGGCGTATATCATGCTTCTGAATGTGTTTACAGCCTGAATGTAGGTTGTATTTTCTCAAATCCAGGGCAGTATAGCAGCAGAGTAGCTAGCTTTGAACGCAGCGTTACATAGTGATCATATGGCAGTTTATGGGAATCTTAATTCTTTGAGAGTCATTTGGAATGAGAATTCTTACCGGAAATATTGCTAGTGGTTTAGGGCTGTCACAACTTTTGAAATGGGGTAATGTCTAGCATGTCTAAGAGGTCACATGAATGTTGCAAAATAGAGCTCGCTGAATGCCTTGTATATGTGAGCGGTTCTTAAGGCTTTTGAAGATGATACATACGAGGAAGATACAAGCAGAAATGATCTACTTTATGAAATCTTGCATCTTGCCTAATGTGAATTGTTGACTTATGTATACCATATTGTACTCTGTACAGTCCCACTCCTGTACAATTTCATATATATATATATATATATATATATATATGGAATTCTTAGTTACTTTTCTGAAAATTTGATTTTCTTGGACAGACTTGCCATTTATGTTTTAATCGTGTTGTATTGCAGATTGATCAATGCAAAGCAGAGATCAAGAGGCTTCAGGAATCTGAGGCACAAATCAAGGCACTATCAGTTAATTATGCAGCTTTACTAAAAGAAAGAGAGGTACCGATTTGTTTTTTTGGATGGTTCGATTTTTTTATGAAATGTACCAACTTCTTAGCATATGCAATCAGTTGCGTAACCACTTCTTATACATGTACAGTTGGCACAGTTTTTTACAGCTTTCATAGATTTCTTGAAGATTTATCTGAATTGTTGGTCCCCACACATCATGAACGTTGTGGAAATAAATTTGTTAGTGCTGGACATGCTGCAGAACGTGTCGGACAGTTTGTTACTTGAGACATGCCATACATGCAGAATTAACCAAAAAAAGCACCAGATTTATAGCTATAATATTGGGATAGTATATCACAGGGAGCAAGTAAAAGAAAAAGTATCTGTTATCGAACAAGGAATAGATGGGGCATCCATTATAAACTGAGTTTATGGCTTCACATGTTTAGTTTTTTGCTTGTAATTTGGCAGATGCATTTACGGACATCAATATTGTATATACTACTCCCTTAAGGCTCAGACTCAGTTCCACAAGAATTGCTATGAATGGATTTGTACAAATATTAAGAAATATGCTAGTTCTATCTATCCTCCAAACTTCTTTCACATTTAAAATAGTATGATCGATAAAAACAAAGCAAGCTTATATTCTTGGTTCATAGATTTAACACAAAATTAGATTGTTTGTAGTGGATAAATGCCTACTGAGAAACGATTGTGAACAATAGAGGTGGACGTAAGCAAGGGTACATAAATCATTCTTGTGCCAATTTTTTTTCCCAAACAAAAAGTGTTGCAGTTGCTGTGGTTCATCCACAACAGAATTTTTGCAGTATTTTAAGTAGCAAACCCCAAAAAGGGTGAAGTTTTTGTTTCCTTTATTCAAGTAATAGGCAATTGTCCTGTTCATTTTTGTTACAAGCTTGAAGTTTTTGTTTTCTTTATTCAAGTTTCATTCTTTATTGCTCGCTTCTTATATTTGGAAAGAAATAGTTAATTTAGATGAAATGTAGGGCCGTAATGAGTGGCTTATTGGGTATATGTTAAGAATTTTGTTTCTTCACATGATCTAATCTTTTCATTCAGAAGCACACATATTTAGGACATGTTTTCTTATTGTTTCTCCCTCCCTTGCTCTTAGAATCATAGTACTGCTTGTATATTTCGAGAGCTATTCGCTTCTATTTCTTCGAGAAAATCCTGTGCTGTTGAGATTCTTCTAAAAGTGATCCTAAGGTTCCATTTGCAGGATCGTATTTCTCGATTGAATGAT
Source organism: Cynara cardunculus var. scolymus (assembly GCF_001531365.2). Classification (NCBI taxonomy): domain Eukaryota; kingdom Viridiplantae; phylum Streptophyta; class Magnoliopsida; order Asterales; family Asteraceae; genus Cynara; species Cynara cardunculus. The sequence continues at coordinate 21,289,935 of NC_037543.1, forward strand.
GAAAATAGTTCTTTGAAGAAAAACCTTGATGCATCTAGAAGCGAGAATTTAAAGACATCAGCAAGTAGCCCATCTGGGTACAAGGTAGGCTTATGATTATCCAACCGTATCTACTAGTGGTGTACCTGGGTTGGTTTGGTCATGTAGTTTTCTGATTTCTTCCATTTGTTGAGGAAGATATTGCATATGCTACTTGCTTATGGGTTTTTAAATTTTAACAATTACGTGTTCAGTCAGCTTAAATGCATGGTTCACCCTTGTTTTCTGCATGTTTGGTTTTTGTTTCATTCTACATCAGATATTTGCTGATGATAGCTTTTTAACCTTTAGGGTACTGATAACTAAATCGACTGCAGAAAAACCGTTCATTTGGAAAGAGGGTGCAGAATGGTGTCGCATTGAAAGAAGATGCACCAGGAAATGGGGTTGCACACTCCTTCCAGCCCACCATGATTCAAAATAAGATGGGAAATTCAACCACTGAAGGCAATGAAAAGGTAATACCTGCTTGTGCGCTTCTGTTAATAAAGCATGGACCTTACTAGCCGTTTGTTGCTTGCCGTGCAAATGTACTGGTTTGTGCATGGCACTGGCAGCAATGTGATCAAAGACATTTTTTTCAACGTGAAATATTGTTCTCCATTTGTCTTTCTCAATTTGGAATCCTGCATGTTGGACAGCAAATTTATGCAATTGTGAGCCATGTTACATGAATGGTTATTTATGGATCATAATTAGATTTTTCATTTTTGGTAGTAAAATACTTTCCTGCTGTAATCGAGATGATTATAGGAATTTGAGGCCCTTGTTTTTTTCTTCATCTTCTAGTTTTCATAATGTGCTTTTTAGTACATAATGAATAAATTTGACGACAGATATATGAATAACTTCTAGGAGCTATCTGATTTGCTGGAGGAGAAAAGCAGATCTCTTGCAGCACTGCAAGTAACACATGAGCAACAAATAAAACAATTACGCGAGGAACTTGACAAAGAACGTGGAAAGTTGGCAAGTTTGCATTTCAGATTCCAAGGTATTCTTGCACGGAGAGTTGACTTGTGACTATGTTTTATTCATGTAATGAGATCTTGTCTGATGCCAAAATTCATTTCTAGAGGAACAGAAGTTGAACAGATCTTTCCAGGAGGAAGAGAATTCCTTAAAGGCAGATAAAGAAAATGTAAGTTCTATGTCTGATATCTAAAAATCTTAAGAGTTGACAGACAGTTGGACAATGCTGCAGTTTGGCACATACACGATTTGGAAACAACTTACCAAAAAAAGATCAATCACTTGCGTCCACCCTCTGTTTTAGGAATGAGGTGAAGGAATTGCTATGCAATTTGCATGGTATTAATATGTATACTGTATGAACATTTCTATCAAATATTACAAGAGTGAAAAATTCAGTACTCTTCTTAACATCATACTTTTCGGTGACACCTGTCAAAAGAGTATCAAGTTCTAGTTCTGGAATTTGTTGTACATTTAAGCATTTGTCTTGGCTCTGTGAGTGTTTTCAACGTTGGGATTTATTTCTGTGGTATGACTTTGTTTCCTTTTTGCAGATGTTGGCAGAGATGAATAAAATAAGAGATGAGCTGAGCAGAAAATTATTTGAAATCAGACATTTGCAGATGGAGTTGAATAGAAGGGAAAATGCAGAAGCAAATGATGTTGCAGAGGATCTTAGAAGAATAGTGGCAACCTTGGAAAAAGAGAACAGTGATCTTAAGGTTAATATCTGTAAAAGAAGGAAGATAATCATTTTTTTTTAAGTTGGAACACAATGCTTTCTTGTTGAATGTAGCACAAGTCTCGTCATCTTTTTACAATTTGTTTTCTTATAGATGGAGAAAAACGAACTCAAGGTTGCTTTGGAAGTTGCTGGTAAATCTTTGGCCCCAAATTCGAATGGGATGCATGAGGTTGGTCTGTTGTAGCTTTTAGAGCCATGTTGAAAAAAATTCTTGTTCACCCTTTATGTTTGTATATATTTGTGCCTGAACTATATCTCCATGATGTTCTTTATGCAAAATAGTATTTGCGTGCAGCAGGTACCGGGAAGTTTTCCTGGCAAAGAAGAATTGGAGTCCTCTTTGCAGAAGCTGGAGAAAGATTTGAAAGAGACGTCTCGAGAAAGGGACAAGGCATTACAACAACTGAATCGGCTTAAGCAGCATTTATTGGAGAAGGTTCTGTACCCAGAACTTCTTATCTTATTTTCTACCCCAACCCTTCCCTTCAAAATGTCTTGGTATAGCTCTTTCATTGCTATGCTTGATGTTTTATCTACATAAAACCCTCAAACATACATGTATTTTAGTTGTATTTTATTCTATATGTATGCACAGTAGGTATCATCTGTTTATTTGTTAAAGATTTCACTCACTGGATGATTGTAATGATATGCTCTGATTTTGTTTAGGAATCTGAAGACTCTGAAAAGATGGATGAGGACAGCAAGATCATTGAAGGGCTACGGGAAAATAATGAAAATTTAAGAGCTCAAATAAGACATTTGGAGAAATCTCTCGATCGGGCTCTTGCTGGTCAAGAAGAGGTTAAGATGACGAACAACAACGAACTTCAGAAGTCCAAGGAAATCATTGATGATCTAAGTAAAAAAGTGGCCAGTCTTAGAAGCTTAGTAGATGCCAAAAATGTTGAACTTCTAAATCTTCAAACTGCTCTTGGTCAGTATTATGCTGAAATAGAAGCTAAGGTAATTTTGATTTTGTTTTTTGTGCTTTTTAATTAGCATCGCCTGTTTGAAGGCATGGATCTGAGTCGGTGTTGAAAGTCGCTTTAGGTGTTTGCAATAAAAAAATTATGTTCATCGTTATTACTTCTATGCAATTAGGAACATTTGGAAAGAGAATTGGCTTCCGCAAGAGAAGAATCTGCGAGACTTTCGGAGCATTTAAAGGTTGGTTCTCACTCTTGTTATAGCTTGCCTAAGTTAGATTTTATCTTTCTTGATTTGTATTTTTTCAAAAAGGCAGCAGCCTAGTACTAGTAGTATACTTCATATTGCTACGAAGTAAGTAGCTTAATAGTACAGAACAATATTGGTTGAATCTAATTCATTTATTCACCAGGAGGCATTTCAACAAGTGGAGACAGCAAAGAAGGAAAAGGAGGAATGTTTGGAAAAACTTTCACAGGCTGAAAGGCTATTAGCAGAAGGAAAAGGAAGAGTCAATAAGTTAGAGGAAGACAACACCAAGCTACGCCGTGCTCTTGAGCAGAGCATGACAAGACTTAATAGAATGTCAATGGACTCTGATTTTTCTGTTGACAGGTTAGTTTTCTGATTGCTTATCTTGGAAATTCGGTTGTTGAATCGCTTTGCACGCTTTTTAGGAAGTTTCCCTAGTGTGCATGTGTCCAGCGTGGTGTTTGTTATGGAACAATTAAGTACATATGTCAGCACTATTTTGGTCATGCAGCATCCTGTTTTTATAAGAACCGGCTACTGTTTATATTTTATGGCATGATACTTACATCAGTAGCTTATGTGGAGACCAAGTTTTACTTGGTAACTTATATATCTGTTTATATTTTATGGCATGATAATCAGTAAATAGTTTGGAGCTCTTATACATGAGCCTGGAACAACAATCAAACAGTTTAATCTGTAAGCCCAAAATTTGAAGATGAAGGGAAGGGATTAAGATAAACATAACCAGTCATTGTTTTACTGATGATACTAATTTTCTGATGAATAGACACATGATATATATATAGATTGAAGTGCCTGATTTCATCTGATGTTTGAGTATGTACTTTCTATGTGTGTTTTTGGTTGTTTGTATTATGATTATTCAAATTTCAAACTGGTTGCACGTATGCAGATTTCTCACTTCTGCACCAATTCATGCTTCTCTTAATATTCTTTTTTTGTATTTCCACCACGTTATGCCTAAACCAAAACAAACCCAATAAATCTCACCCGGAAGTAGGGTTTGGGTGGGGGGTAAAATGTACACAGAGCTATTCTTTACATAAGGAGGCAGAGAGACTGTTTCTGACAACCCCCCTCGGCGTTAAGATGTCCACGGACATTTCCACTAGGGCATGCCTCTACCACAAAACCAACACCGCAATATTGCAAAAGATCTCTGGATCCTTTCTGGAGCAGTGTCTTATTGGAATATATACTTGTTAGTTATCACCTTTGAATGTTAATCAAGTTCCCATGAAGAATAACTGGCAATATCTGCAGGCGGATTGTGATCAAATTGTTGGTGACATACTTCCAGAGGAACCACAGTAAAGAGGTATAGAATCTCTTCCTTGAATCTGTGCCTGCATTCTCTCTCCTTTCTCTCTATCTCTCTATATATGTATATACACATTGACTTGGGATCACGTGAGACCACTACCTTCAGTGTTTCTGCTGTGAATGTTCGGATTTTTTTTTACCTTCAGTGTTTTGCTGTGAAGTTTCAAATGTAAAAATGTGGTCTCACGGGTCTCACAGAAACAGGCTGGTCTTACGTGAACCCAACCCTATACACATCTATATATATGTATTTATATATATGTTTCTGGAATTTCGTGTTCTAAATAAGTGACCTTTTGTTCTTTTCTGTTTGTTATCTTCATGCGACTTGTTATTAGTGGTTTAGCAAACACCATCTGTTTCCTTTCTGTGTGGGCACAAGAAAAAAATAAACAAAATATAAACATATTGACTGACAATTTCTATATCTGGGTCCTTTTAGGTTCTGGATCTTATGGTACGCATGTTAGGATTCTCTGAAGAAGACAAACAGAGAATTGGTCTTGCTCAGCAAGGAGCAGGTAAAAGTGTTGTTCGTGGTGTTTTTGGTTTACCAGGTCGTCTGGTAGGTGGCATTTTAGGAGGAGCCCCAGCCGATAATCCTGCAAATGTGGCGTCAGATAACCAGGTAATTATATTCTCTCCTGCAGCATCACTTCCACGAAGAAGGATCGTGTGAGAATGAGTTAAGAGGAGAAGTTTAAGAAGGGATTTCGACCATTAATCACTTTTAAACTCAAAACAACTCATGTATTGCGCTTTAGAAGGGAATTGATTCAATATATCTCATTAGTGTTGATCTAGTGGTTCTCTTCAAATAGGATTGATCAAAGGATGGAGATCCCTTCTTACCCTTCTCACCATAACTTTCATTCTCACCAGAACCCAACCCTCACTTCCACACCATCTCTTGGGTGTCATTTACTAAACGCTTACCGGGTCATTTACATTACCGGATGAACATGGCAAGGGCCAATAATTTTACCCGGTAAGAGTGTTGATAAGGATGGAGAGTCTTACCCGGTAAGTGATGGTAACGACTCTTACCATGCGAGCGCTTACCGGGTAAATTATTGCATACGATACCGTTTTTATGAATTACAATCTTATCTGGTAAAGGAAGTTAGAGTATCGACTCTTATTGGTAAAAACTGGGTAAGCGTTTGAGTAAACGGCCCCTTAGTTCTCTAGATCTGCTTTTGTGGAACTGGTTTGCAATCTTCCTTGGTATTTTTTGGGACTCATTACTCAGTAACCGGGTAAGAGTGCAGTCTGGGTGTAAGAGTCCCTCCCTTAGCTTACCAGGTCAGCATCTCTGACAGGGTAAGCCTCTTACCCGGAGGTGGTAGCTACAGCCCCCCTCAATCAGATGAAGAACCAGAATAAGAAAACACATTTGGAACATACAAGGTGCCAAGTTCAAGCATTCTTATGATCCTTTCTCAAAATTTAACAGTAATGAATTGATACAGTTATAAAACGAAGAGATTTTTAGCATCATATTACGATGTCTTAGCTTGTGCCAAGGCTTGATATTTTTGGATTTCCATTTACTCAATCATTCTCCAGTGCTACTCCATCTCCATTCTATTCTATATTAGTTTTATCTGATACCCTCTTCTTTCTATGGAAATTGACACAGTTGACTTTATGTACATACTAAAATTGTTCGACTACCAGTCAAGAGTAAAAAATGCAGTTCCATCATGACAAAATAGCCAATATCGTGTGTTATAAATTGATGCTTAGTTGGTCAAATTCATGTAAATTTCATAGACTGAAACCAATGTCGTAGAACCATTACATAACCACAATTACTTTAGTATCGTGAGGTAGTTTTATTTCTAAAGTTTGCTTCTAGACAAAATCTTGCACTCAATATAGACATCTCAAATTGAAATTTTTTGCAATTTTTATGAGATGGATCGGTTTCTTTTATTTCTGAACACATAATAATATAAACATATTTTATCCCCTCTGATGCTTTTCATAACATTGTACGAAATTCTCGATTGTCAAATTCAGATAAGCATTTGCTTTATAGAATCAAAAGATACAAAGCTCAAGTCTCTTTAGCTAGTATAATCAAGAATAGAAAGATGCTATGTGAAGGTTTTGGCTTCTTTTTCACTTGCTTTGCAAAAACTAATCCTTTTATTCATATCGTAGCCACTCGTTTTTATTGTTACCTTCTAGTTATTTTGCACACATCTTACAAGACGGGGGGGTCTTCACGTAAACAACCGCTCTACTATGAGGATAGAGGTCAGGATGCATATGTACCCCCCCCTCCCCGGGCCCAGGACCGCCACCTTCTGGTAGAATATTTTGGGACTGTTTGTTTTGGTTAGTAGCCACTATACAAGTTCTTATGCATACTTGTATCTTCCAGTCGTTTGCGGATATGTGGGTTGATTTCCTTCTAAAAGAGGGGGAAGAAAGGGAAAAGAGAGAATCTTCGCAAAATGTTGATGGATCTAGAGAAAACCAAGATGCAGGTACAAATCCAGTTAGCACAAACATCTTCCAAACAGAACAGCGTAATTCAGAGTTTTCAACTGTTCCTCTCGCCTCACCGGACAGCAATCATTCTCGATTTTCGAGACAAATTCCCAGATACTAATTAGTAAGGGTTTTTGGTTTGTGTAGTTTTTACCTTTTATTATTACATATAGTTTTTATGTTCAATTTATTCTTTCATTTACAACTTGTACGGGTGTCTTTGATATATGATGGATGAGCTTGCACACATCAAAATGCTCCTCGTTTGTGGTCTTTTTCAGAATGATGATGATATACAATAGCAAAGAAAGTTTGGTTCTTGTCTCTGCAGTGGACATTAGGTATTGCGCCCCCTCTCCACAAGCTCTCTGTTCTTCGTTACCACATGTAAGACCCCCTCTTCATATGTTTACATGCTTTGGTATTCCAAGTAACGACCTTTGATCGGAGTTCTTGGAGACAAGGTTTTGGGTAGCAGGTTATAGATGTAGGGACCTGTGAATGTGTCGAGGGTGGGGCGGAGGCGGGTTACTGGGCTGGCAAATAGGGTAGGAATGGATGTGTGCTCTTACCTTTTCCTATGTTTTAACGTACCTACTTTCTTACCATTTCTTGCTCTCTTTTCTTCGCTTGTTTTCTATATCCTTTTAGCTCACACTCTTGCACAAGTTGGGGGGATTTTCACTTAAACAACACCCTACCCTTTAGGGTGGAGGACAAGTCTGCCTATGTCTCCCTGCCTCCCCCCCCAGATTATACTTATGAGTGAAACATGTCGGGTTTGGTTAGGGCTCAAGCATCATGGCATCTAACCCACTTGCTTATGAGCTTTTAATGAGAGAATTCCGATGCTTTCTTTTGTATTTAGTAGCTCTTTTGATGATCGAGATTCAATATTTAAACTCTCCAAATTTGAAGACATGAATGTTCATATTCTCGAATTGATTGAACTCAAAATTTTCAATGACCATCATTTTGATAGTCTTGCATAGTTCTCGTTCATCGATTGTCATTTACGGATGTTGACCATATGTTGAGTCACTTTTTTACGAGCATTATGCCAGGCTTATGTTCAGCCCTTTAAGGTGCCTACTGTTTAGTACGTGAACATGATTGGATAGAACTAGAATGATAAGAGTGAGATAGATGGTATGAAAAATTTGTGGTTTGGTGGAACAAAAAGAAACTGTATTTTTATTATATTTTGTCTAATTATGCCACCAAACATGTCTTGGCATGCCACATGCCTTTTGTACCGAATGCACCCTTAGGTAGTGTTTCGTACTGGACTGAACGTGACAGGACTTGACAGGATAAGAGAACGAGATCGGATATGATAAGTTCTATGTATGTCTAGTATTTGGTAGGACTACTAGGACCAAGTTGGACAAGTTACCTCTAAATGTTTTATTGATTTTATATGGTGGTTATTGGTGGTGTTGGAGGTGTCGGTGGCCATTGGTCATGGTTGTAGAGGAGGTAGAGGTGGTGGTGTCCAATGCGTTGGAAATAGTGGTGGCTGTTGGTCGACAATGGTACTAGTGGAAGTGGTGATTTTAGACGACTTGGAGATGGTGGCGGCCAACAGTGGTGGATATGGAGGTTGAGATGGTTGTCGTGGAGGTGGTGTGGCCTCCGTCGGTGGTGGCGGTTGTGACCATTAAACCAAATATTATATTAGGGTTATATCGAATGAGGATAGAGAATTTTTTCTCATCTAATCCCTATCCTTGTTCTATATCCTGTCAAACATGGAACAATAAGTTTTTGTATTGTCTCATGTTGCGTCAAACTTGGAACAGTGAGTGTTGTCATATGCAAACCTTAGATATTGTTCCATACTTTCCGATAACCAAGTTTTCTTGTTTTACAAGTTTAACTGCAAAAATTTTAAATATGTCATTCTATTTCATTATTTTTTAGATAAAATAATATCTGTTTACAAATTACAACCTTTGTAACTTAGATTCTGAAGTAAATCATGCTTCTAGCTTAGCATACCGTACGATAAAAAATTAACACAACCGGCCGGCTGTTTGGTTGGTTTCATTGACCATTGAATTAAACCATTTTGTAACATAGCCATTGACATTAGGGGTGTAATGGTCAAGCCGAGTAGCAAGTTATTTGATCTTGGCTCGAAATACTATACCAAACTTAAGCTCGAACTTGCGATCGGTTATCCTATATTTTTATTGTATGATATATTAATACATGAAAACGTTTGACTCGAAAAAACGTATGCTCGAATAGCTTCTATTCAAAAAAATCTAATCGAGTTCTTGATGAATCGAGTCAAATTGGTGCAGCTTGTTAGGTTAAACGAGTTCTTTTTTGTGTTTGAGATTAACTTAAACTCGAGCTCTCTAATAAACACTTAACCAAGCCAAACTTACAGAATAGGTTAAAATGGTTCTCACATACACATTCAACACAAGCCTTTTTGATTAAAAAAACAAATAAACATCAGTTGAGCATCACTAAAAAGATCACAACACCTGCTACAAAATAACAACAAATTCACCAACAGTCTTGTCTACTACAATCCATAAGGAAATATGAATTGAAAATCAAGCTCTCTTCTTGTCTTTCAATGGTCCTCTGGGGATTTTACTCACAACCTTGGCATCAAACACTGCATACTGCTTCTTCATCTCCATCATTGCCTTCTCTGCAAATGCATCTATCTGGTCCTCGTACTTCTCGTACACCACGGGGATCGTATGTAGAAGCACAAAAGCTGTTCCCAACAAAATTTTACCCATCACTTTTTCTATTTCGATTAATAATAATCAAAGGGAAAACACGAGTAGCAACAAAAAAAGAGATGTCGGTCATTACCTATGTAGAACAATGTCAAGAAATTGCACCAACTCCCGACAATGGAGAGAACCCACAGTCCAGCAACAACCTGCCAAAAGGTATACGATTTACATCAAGTAGCAGCACCAACACAGGGAGGGGATAAAGGACGTAAAATAATGCTACCTCTGTCTCAAAATAAGTGTTTCTACATTGCTACTTTAGTTTGTTACAAAATAAACGTCTACTTTGAAAAGTAAATGTCTACTTTCCCATTCTACCCTTAGTTATGCGGTGAAGAAAATTTCTCTCTATAATTAAAGGTGAAATGGTTCTTTTATTAATTAATAAGTGTAGTAATTACACATTCTGTGCATTTTTCATTATGGATATTTATTTTGGGACGGAATGGAGGAAGTATTTAAGCAGGAGAACCGGGTGCATTTGGTACACAGGACAAAACAAAAACTTGATAACCCATGTTGCGATGTTAGACTGAGGCAGATCAGGACCTGAACGGGACAAAAATGAATCTTTTTATCCCATAAAAGTAGGTGAAACAAAAATCGAGAAGATGAGACAAGATTGGTAAATTACTATACTACCCACATCTGAAATCTAAGACTTTCCACTATCTTTCACCAGCTGACCTCACTTGTCCATCCGGTCCACATACCAAACGCACCGTAAAGTCTTGTCTAATATTTTCTACTTCCCCTCATGAAGTTGTGTGGGTGGGTGGGTGAGTGTGAGATAAGAGTAGAGGCAGGAGATAAAATCATACACCAAGAAACTTCTTTAAATCCCTTCCAGATGCAATGTTCCGTAGCGTGTCAAGTGCCTGGTTAATTTCAATCCTTAATCCAGCAGCAATCTGAAGAAACTTGTCCTCAGGAATTCGAACTTCTGGGATACGTGGAGGAGACCTGTATAGCTTAATCAGTCAGCCAATGACCTCAATATCACATTCTAGTCAAACAATATAAAGCTTACTTGTTAATGAACTTAGAAGCATTTGCCCACAGGAAGAGAACCGCAAACGCAAGTATCAAAACGTGGCAAACCAAAGTAAGCAGATGGTACTCGAGCAATTCAAAGAACACCCACACTGCAGTTGCTCCACCAAGTACACTGGCTGATATCTTCTTGTTCCTCCACAAGAATACATCAGCAGCTGCATATAAGACATCATAGAAAATTTGTAGTTATTAAAATTAGAGATAAAGTACACATCAAAGTCTAAAGGACCATGGCATACTTTCCTGGGAACCCTTCACCGTGCCACACGATTCTTTCGCCCAAAGGGCTTAATGCATTGGTTTGCTAATTCAAGAAAAGGGCTTAATGCATTGGTTTGCTAATTCAAGAAAAGGGNAAAGGGCTTAATGCATTGGTTTGCTAATTCAAGAAAAGGGCTTAATGCATTGGTTTGCTAATTCAAGAAAAGGGTTACTTATTTAAACAGAAGTCAACTCATCTTCCAGTTAAGTCTATTGCAATACTTTTGCAATCAAGCATTTTAGCAGCAATGGTATTTCCTTGATGAACAAGAATACTTCTATATTTGCCGCCAAGATTTTATATAGGCATCAAAGGCGACCATTTCAGACATTTGCCCGTGATCAACGTTCTAAAGGGCATGAGACGTAGCATGGCGGTGCAGTCAAGCCTCAAGAGCCACGGCGAGGCCACGACGTTTTTCAAGGCATGACTTATGGCGGCACATTTCTATACCATATATATAATATGATATGTATACTCGTGCGTTTTCTACTATTGCTCAATGAATCGGTGATATTAAACAATTTAAATTAGGTTATATACTAAAAACTAAGACACTGTAAAGGTAAGAAAAATCAAATATCACATTACAAAAACCAGACACCAGGACCATGGCGTCCCACCAGAGCCTTTTAGAACACTGTCTGTGATTGTGCCATGGAAAGAGCAAGAAATGATGGAATAGAACAGGAGTTCATTTTAGCAACTTTTGCGAATGCTTCTCTACAAGGATGGTGCCTGATTGGTTTGAGCTTGGCTCCAAAGGTCAAAACTACCTGGAGGTCCAAGGTTCAAATCCAAGGAGGAATAAAAATCCCCTTATGGCCATGAAGGTTCAAATGCGGTGACTCCGGCGGGCTATCTGCAAAGCAGGTGGTCGCCCTGGGATTAGTCGGCTGGCACAGTGGGTTGGATATCCAGGTTAATAAAAAAAAACACGAGTCAACTACTTGGTGAATGCATATCTGCTTTGATCTTATAAAAATGAAGACTCACAGTCCAAGTGTTATGCTTTCTTACATTCCAAATCCCTACGAATCCCCAGTAAAAAATAAAGCTTAATTCTGAGAACTGAAGAACCCGAGGATAATAAACAACTGAATCCCAATCCCAAAGTGCAAAACTACTCAGATAAGCTCAATCCAAAGTCACTTGCTCTTCTAGTTCATCAACTACGCGATTATATCAATTAACAGAGCAGCAATGGATAGAAAATCATGAACTTACATTATGAACAGTAAAATCATACGCAAAAACTCAAAATCTGTCACAAATCATGTGCTAGAAATTCAGTACGATCTATCAAAACAAGAGTACGAACTGATATATTCAACTTACGTTTTCCACCACCAAAAACCTTGTGAACCGGTTTCTCCCTACCGAACAACCGGTAGATCTTCGACTTCATCGAAGTCGGAGAAGGAGCATCGTGATGCTTTTTCTTCAACTCATCATCGTGCTTCTTCTTCAACTCATCATCGTGCTTCTTCTTCTTCTCAGAATCCGAATCCGACGACGAAGAATCGTCGCGCTGAATCTTCTCTGTAATTTTATCCATAAACGACTCGCCTTTCGGCTCGATTTCGTCATGGTACTCCGCCATAATCACCCAAAAGCTACAAATTCCAAAACCCTAATTGTTGATCGATTGAAGCAGCGATTGAAGTTGCAAACAGTAGGTAATCTTGAAAGGAGATAATTTTTGCCCAAATTGGGGAACAGGTGGATGCGTGAGGGCATAAATACGTGTACGAACTTCAAGAAGTGACTATCCGAGCCTGAGGTTCGGAGTAAATTAACGCCGTTACTTTGACGTTTTTTTTTCTTTTCTTTTTCAATTTTTTTTCATTTCTTTTTCGATAAACATGTGTTTCATATCAAGACAAAATATGATAAAACAGGAATGAAAAGTACATGACCGGTAAAATGACTAATTTATACTAACGAGTTTATATATTTTTATATTTTAATTAGTTTATAAAATTTCTGAAATTATCATAAAATAAATATATTTATGTTAAAATATCTTATATGAAGATATATTGGTTAAATATTAGTTTGTACTCAGGTAATCGGTTGAAGCATTAACCGATTAAGATGAAAATATTATTATGTTTTTAACATAAAATTTTATTTTATTAATAATGTAAAAACCATAATAAGACATGTTAACTCGTGGGTAAGCTTGACCCATTTATAAGACTGGCATGAGCAACTTACTTGTAATCTTAAATTTTAAGTAATATGTATCATTAAACAGTAATTCATGCATAAAAAATGATTTTAAGATTTTTTATCAAATGTTTTATAATATAGTATAGATAAATTATTAAATAAAAAATGTCTATATTTCATGTTTTGTGAAACCATTTTTCCCCAAGTTATGTTTTACTTTATATTTTAAGATGAAAATATTATTATGTATTTTTACATAAATTTTATTTTAATTAATAATTATAATAAAATAATTATTTTTTCATAACAAAATATATCTTTAGAAAGTTTTCGTCAAAACAATTAAATAACCCCAAATAAAAAAGTTTATGTAGTTTGGAAGTTTTATTTTTATCTCTTTCTACAATATTTATTATTATTAATGTATAGTAAATTACTTAAATTAATAAAAATAATGAAATCGTATAAAAATAATATTTTGAGGACAGTAAAATGAATGTTTAAGAAACATAAAATATAATAAATAAAATTTAAATAATGAATAAAATGTAAAAAAGAGACATATTTTGATGTTTTAGAAGAGAATTAATTTTGTTATGAGGTTATATTGGTAAAATATAAGTCTGTTTCATCTTGTTCCATGTGGTAGGGGTGGAACCGGCCTCTTCCACTTTGTTCATGTCTAATCCACATAAAAGTCATGCCAAACATGAGATAAAGATTTCTGTCATGTTCTGTCATATCTTGTCCAATGTACCAAACACACATTTAAATTGTTGTTCTTAAAAAAATATCTGAGTGTTTTAAAGAAAGAGGAAACAAAAAGAAAGAAAAATATAGAAGGAAAGTCATCTAAAAAATGTGAGAGGAAATACAGTAGAATAAATAACAATGGAAAACATTTAAAGTCGTTTGTTTTATTTTTAAAATAAGAGTTTAAAAGCTTTAAATGTCCTCTGAAACTTCAAGTGGTAAACGTATCCTGTAATACGCCTCAAGACCCAGTTCTTTTTGTGGGGCTGCCTCCGTGCTAACAAAAAAACTATTTATCTTTTATATTATTGCACTAGTTTGACCGATTTAGATTTCAGACTTTACACGTAAAAACAAACAATCTTACTGATCCAGATTTCAGACCTTCAGGGCCACCTCTTATAAATCAGAAGTGAAATCAAACTTCAGCACCCCTTAAAAAGCAAACGCCACCAATAAGTATGTATTTAACAAATTCTTTAAAACAAGATTTTAAACAAACAAGAAAATAGAGAAGAAAGTGTGAAATTTTCCAAATTTGAAAAACTCTAAAAAAAATATTAACATGATAAAGAAATATTATTATCTCACTAATAAGAAACTTTGAAATTAAATATTAAATTATTTAAATAATATAATTAATATTGTAATATTTTTTAATTTTTTTAAATTAAGATAGTCATTTTTCACGATGACTTCACCTTTTAGCGATTTCTCTCACAAAATAACAAATAGTCATAGATTCGTAATTGGTAGGTCCGTAATTTGCAGAGGTGTGTGGAAAAAAGTTTTTGAACCAAGTTCGCAATTGCAGGGACCAAACAAGTAAATTAGTTATAGGTCCGCAAATGTGTTTTTCTAAATTTACATATTTGGTCCCTGTAACTACGAATCTCGTTCAAAAACTTATTTTTTCTTACACTTTGATCCCTCCATAAATCGCGAACCCATGGCTATTTTCGTTATTTCGGGGCCGTTTACTAAACGCTTATCCGATAGATGCTTACCGGACAAATTTCCTCACTGGACGAACATGGCAAGACCCAAAAATCTTACCTGCTAAGAGCGATAATAATGATAGAGAGCCTTACCCGGTAAGTGAGGGTGACGACTCTTATCCGGGTAAGCGCTTACCATATATATTGTTGCACATGATACCATTTTGATATACTACAATCTTACCTAAAAAATAAATTATATTGTTGACTCATAACGATAAGCGCTTACCGGGTAAGCATTTAGGTAAACAGCCCCCTAGTAAGAGAAATAACTAAGAGGTAAAACTATGTTGTTGAAATAGCTATTTTAATTAATTTGTCTATTTCAAATGAAGATGCCGTTGGACAAAAATGTACTTCCTTCATCTCAAATTAAATGTCCATAATAAAAAAGACACATAATTTAAAAAATGTATAATTATTACGTTTTTTAAATAATTAAATGACAACTTTACCCCTGTTAATAAAAATAGCAATTTTCTACAATTAAAGTAAAAAAGTTTACTTTTGAAAATTGATATTTATTTTAAAATAAAAACAAAAACAAAAACATAAACACTATTTTGAACAATGGAAATAATTTTTTTCTGAAATTTTGAATTTCAAAATTTTTTTATTTAAAAAACTTGAAGAATAAAAATAAAATGTTACAAGTGTTAAAAATATGTTTGTTTATCGGTTGACGTCCATTGGATGTGAGGGGAACCGAACTGATCCAATCATCCATTGTAGTTGGATTTTGACAATCGATCCGATCCGGTTAACATTGGATAACCGATTCAATATAATCCAATGGATGATTGGATCGATTCGGTTACATCCATTGGATACTTTGATATCCAATGGCATTGGAACTTTCTAGTGTGTTAATTCAATCAAATTCTCTAATAATGATACAAATTAATTAATCACTTTTAATATGTGTTAAAACTAAAATAAGGGAAGTTAAAAATTCAAAGTCTCACATAAAACAAATTCCGATTTAAACAATTTGAAAATAAATTAATTGGATGATAGTTTAGATAATGATTGGACGGACAACTGGATGATCATTAGATGATTAGTTGGATGCTGATCGGTTCGGTTTTGGTCGGTTCTAGACTGTCATCCGAGAACCGACGGATCTAAATTGGATGTTGAAATTTTCAATCCGATCCGATCCAATTACAATTATATATCTACTTATGATCGATCGATTTTAATTAGATCAATCAGTTCCAATTAAATTGATTGATTTTTTACACACAGTGTTAAAAACCCATTTTCACTCCTTTTGCATGGGTGGGAAAACCACACCTAAAACCAAACCAAAGGGCGGTGGGTTAACATACTTTATGAGGTAATACAGCAAGGTGCATTCACACTTGTCATGATCTGGACCGTTGATAGGAGATCCTGTCCTTTTCCATAGACAGTTGATTAGGAGCTTTAATTGGACTTTGAAGCGGGTCCACCATATAAATCTTAGTCGGCAAACAACATACAAACATCTTGTGTGGTGTTCCCAAAAATATTTAAACAATCCAAATATTCATTAAAATAAAATGTGTCGTTTTCAATATATATATAATATATATATATATATAATTTGTTTCAAATAAAATCAATCGTATTTGTACAACCAATGCAACCCAATAAATTGAAATGTTTATAGAAATAATAAGAGTTCATTTATTATGATTTGAATATTTATGGAAGTTGAATACGCTTCATTAATTAGGATCAATACTTTATATTAGAAAAACAATCAAAACTTCTATAAAATCACATATTAATAAAATGAAATGGACAATTGAGATTGGGTTGTATTGGTTGTACAAATGTTAAGGGTTGTATAATAATCAATCTCTCTCTCTCTCTCTCTCTCTCTCTATATATATATATATATATAAAGTATAATAAAATATTGAATAAATTACATGAAAAAGTAGCGTATCTTAACTTGATTTTTTTTTAGGTAATATAATTTCAAAACTTCTATTTTAATATCTAAGATTTAATATTTTAAACATTTAAGTGTCCGTTGACCATTTGAAGCATTAACTGGTTATAATGCTAATACGGCGAGTGATGTGGTATTCAACTCAGTATCATTTGCTATTCAACCTAATTTCTCTTATCACTCGACATATCAACATGGTAACCGGTTAATGCTCCAATCGGTTATCTGAATACTTAAATATTTAAAACTTTACATCTTAAATACCAAAATAAAAGTTCTAAAAGTACGTAATTCAAAATAGAAATCAAGTTAAATTACGTTACTTTTTAATAGAATTTGCTATTAAGTATTTTGAACATTTTCAATAAAATCTCTTCAATTAAAAATATAAAAAAAACTATTTTTTTAATAGAATTTCAAAACATTCATCAAAATAAAAAATATAAAAAAAAGATAAATTAATTAT
>NC_037543.1:21307516-21308819 GCF_001531365.2 Cynara cardunculus var. scolymus
ATACTATAACTAATATTAATTTAAAAAAAAAACTATTAAATTAATTGTAATTTTTTTTAGATTTTGAATATTTCTTTTTAAGAGATTATTGGAAAATTGTTTTATGACTACTTTTATTTGCTATCTTAAAATGGAGAAAAGTAAGATTTTAATAATTTTTTGCTTCAATAGCTATGTTATCTTGTATATTAAAATAGAAAAAAAAAAAAAAAAAAGAGAAGTTAAAATCTCTAAATTTAAAGAAATCTTTAAAACTTCATATTAAATGGAGAGAATTAATATTTAATTTATTTTCATCAATAGGGGACATTGAAATTAAATGTTTAGAAGAGAGAAATCATATTTTATTATTTTTATTGAAAATTTTAATAATATAATTAATGGTAGAATTACTAAAATAGAATAGTTGTTGGAGTGGATGTAATTTTTTTAGAGATTTTAACTTTTGATACTTTATTTTAGAAAAATTACAACATAGTTGTTGGAGATACTAAATGATTATTGAGAATGACTTTTTCACATCCAATTTTTATTTGATAAATTAATTAATATAGTCATTTTACCTACTAGTCATTTCTTTACATGATTTACTAAAATACCCCTAAGTCTGCAATTTTAATTTTTTCTGCAAACTTGGGTAAACAATGTAATTTTTTTGCGAAACTGGGTGAGAAATGTGAACTTTTTTGTGGACCTGAGTGAAAAATATATTTTTTTTGCTTGAAAGTGTAAAAAATTGTCTTTTAGCTGGTTCCATGATTGTGGACGTGGGTTTTGCGGACTTATGACTATTTTGCTAAACTTGGAGAGAAACTGGGTAGGAGGTGAAATCAACCCTGAAAATAGTTATTTTTATGACATCAATATTAAATACCTAAAAATATAGAAATTATATATATATATATATATATATATATGGGTTCACATGAGACCAAGGGTTTTTCGTGAGACCCGTAAGACCAATTTATGTTCATTAATCAATTTTTTTAACCTGGATATCCCACCCGCTAAGCTATAAGCTAATGATCTAATGGTCTAAAGTTGCACGGTGACACTTTTGTGTTTATTGAGAAGTCTCGTGGCGTTTATAAATGTTCAGATTGTAAATCTAATCCAAAGGTTGAGAATTGGTCTTACGAGTCTCACGAAAAACCCTTGGTCTCACATGATCCCAAGTCTATATATATATATATATATATACTAGAAGGGTACTCGCGCAATGCAGCGAGACAAATCTCGATTTTAATGTTCTATTTATTATATGTCTTTGTAGATGTTATAATACGATTTTATGTGTTTTTAA
>NC_037543.1:21311234-21313443 GCF_001531365.2 Cynara cardunculus var. scolymus
AGTTAGTTACACGAATTCAGATATGGGATGAAATCAGATAAAGATGAAATCGTTTAAGAATGAACGGATTTAAGAGTTTTTAAGAGTTTTAAAAGTTTTTAAGAGTTTTAGCCAAATGTTTTATAATATAGTATATATATATATATATATATATTCATCATCTTTCATTTTTTTAACGAATTGATTTCTTTTGTATCCTTGTCATTATATTTTTGTATCAATGAGTTTTTATTATTTATTCTTTTTAATAAAATACAAACTTCATTTCGAAATAAAAGAAAACGCCAAGTATGGAAGGCATAACAACGACCAATTAACGTATTGTAAAGTGTTGTCTGACAATCAAATACAATTTAAATAAAAAGAGAATAATTGTTACATTTTAAATGATATCGGAGATGCACCTACTACAACATACCAAAGAAAAGGTAATTTCTTGAAATTTCAAAACAACCTTTTTTTTATGGTTATGATAGTAAAAATGTTATCTGGATTTAGAAATTTAAGCTGTGGAAGAAGATGCAGTCGGAAAGAGTCCATTTTTGTCAGTGGGAACACTAAGCTGTCGTCGATACCGTCGGAACCACCGTTATTTGAAGCAGCTTATCCCGTCAGATAAATTGATAATCTCGTCCAATCCCTCAAAAACATCATCATCCATAACTACGTTGGGGACATTGTCGTCGTCCGCGTCTTTGTCCTTTTCCTCCACCATTGTCGTCTCCACGGCTTCGTTGGCTGTTGGAGAAACAGACGAATAGGTCGTGGTCTTGTTCTCGTTTTTGTCCTCATCATGGGAATTAATAGCGTTGTTGCTCTTGCCATCGACTGAAAAATGGGGTTTCGGTGGCATTGGGTGGTTATGGTCGCCAGTGTATGTAATAATGAGTACACTCGGGTCGGATCTTTTTCGCTCCACTTGTTTTCGAGCCAAACAACCTTCGGCAGCGCTACACCGATAATATGCCCTTTGCATTTACAAAAATAAAAAAAACTAATAAAAATACTCATAGTTTTCAGTTATCATTTAATAAAGAATTAACATTTTACATAATTTGACTTGAGATTATATGAGATCAGTCTGTTTTCGTGAGACCATTTAAATAACACTGAACCTTCACATTTATTATGAAAGTTCAGTGTTTTTTTTATAACTTTACAAAATCACGGATCTCATGAAAACCCAATGCCACATAATTTAATCATAGTTTAATTTTTTACTTATCATAAAATGTTGTTTTCATTTAGAATATGCTTATTTTGCCTATATGGTTTTACATAGACTCTGGTTTCGTCTTTGAAGTTTCGATCTTACATCTGTAATCTCGTGGTTTTCATTGATTAGGGATTTCGTTTATACCTTAACAGTCGTTAAGTGCCCTCATACGCTAGTCACAAGAGGGGCATTTTCGTCATTTTATATTTTTTATAATATTTTTATTTACCACTTTTTAAAAGCTTATATACAATACTTTGTATTAAAAAATGGAGCTATATAATTTGCTAATGGCGGAGGTTTCTACGATAGATTTTAATTGAAATTGAAATCAATCAATAATAAAATAAAATTAAGGAAACTGGAGTTCGAGTTTTCGTCAATATTGATTGCTGGTTTGATGAAACAAAGAGAAGTGGTATCTGAGAGAGTGAGAGGGAGGACCGGTTGGTCGGTGGAAGAGGGTGGTGGGATTTATAGTGGGTTTAGCGGTCGTGGATAGATCTTCGATGGAGGACGGTTGGATTAGTGGGAAGAGGTGAGCAGTGGCGGGTTCGACTTAGGATTATGTTAGTTTTTTTCTCGAACGTTTTTTTTGGGTACAAAATCTCTAAGCATGTGCACATGAGAAAACGATGATGTTTTTATTTTTGAATAAAATATATGTTTGAAGATATTATAAAAATTTGACAAAAATATATCGATATTAGTATCAAATTAACTATTTAAAATTCCTCATTATATGTACAATAATGAAGTAATTCATATTTGGTTTAATAATAAAACTTTTTTACAAAGATAATAATTATTTATTTTCTTGGAACTCGATAATTATTCTAATTATATCTTAGATTTTTATATTTTAAAATGAGTTATTCATCCTCTACTTGATTATGTTTATCCGCAGTTATTTATACAAATTCAAAAATCGAGCTTTAATAAGTTGTACTTATGCATAATTACTCGTAATCTTGAATTTTAAGTAATATGCAT
>NC_037543.1:21315357-21319880 GCF_001531365.2 Cynara cardunculus var. scolymus
TCTGCAGTTAGTTACACGAATTCAGATATGGGATGAAATCGGATAGGGATGAACGGGTTTAAGAGTTTTTAAGAGTTTTTGCCAAATGCTTTATAATATAATATATATATATATATATATATATAATATAGTAATTAAGATAGTTATGGAAAAAAATCAAACATCCTTATGTGTGTGTGTGTGTGTGTGTGTGAAAGAGAGAGAGTCATTGGCACACAGACATCTGGGTCACAGTTAAATCCTAGCCTCTTATGAGGTCAAGAGTTTAAACCTCAGTAAACGTGATAAGCGTACATCAGTATTTGTTGCGTATAAATATGACATACTTAAAAAAGTGAGAAATGAAAAACCTTGGGTAAGGCGAGCTTTTGATGGGTTTTTGACCGTATTTTCTCCAATATTTTTCAGATATTTTCTCCTCATATGGCACTTGAAAAATCCTCTTCGTTTGGTTCTTCCTGCAAAACAAATATGCTCTTAGAGAATGTAACACATATTAATTTTTTAAATCAAATTATATTCACAAATTTATCTCCAATTGCAAAAAAAAATATATCTAAGACAACCCATAAAATGAAATCGTACGTAATCGAGAGGGGAAACATCTTTTGACTTTTCCACAGATAAATTTTTACATTTTTACCGTTTTTTGTATCGGGTTGTACTTTTAGCATAAGTCCTCGTATGCTTGGAAATGCCAAGAGATTGTTGATTCCCGTGAAGAAGTTCTTGGTTGTAATGTTGGTGTGCTTGATCTTGCGATCCTTTGGAGGAAAAAGAGGTTGGGGTTGATGAGATACGCAAAATAGAAGGATGGTTTTGTAAATTGGGAAAGTCGAAGGGGTTGAATGGTTCTTGTAACAATTCTTCATTTATGTGTAAATTTGGTCGAAATTGATAGATATCTTCAACTTGAAAAGTTGAATTTTGTGGATTGTAAGCCTCTATAGGCACTATTTGAGTGTTGGTGACGCTGTTGGTGTTGCTGGTGGTTATAGGCATTGTTGGAGTGGCTGTGATGGTGTTAGTGGTGGTTATAGACGTGATTGGAGTGGTGTTGTTGGTGTTAATGGTGGTCATAGGCATAACTGGTGTGATAAATCCGGTGTTAATGGCGGGTATTGGAACAACTGGATAGGTGTTTGTGGTGGTTATAGGCATATTAGGAGCTATGGTGTTATCGGTGGCTATAGGCATAACTAGAGTGCTGGTGATGGTATTTGTATTGTTGTTGTTCGTTGTACTCATGGGGAAGGAAGAGGTATTAGCAGCATAATTAAAATCCATGACGTCATCGAAGTTGATGTTATCACCGGATGTTTGACCCCTACTATCACCATACAGAAACTGGGACATCAATGTTTCACCTTGAAAGGTAAATTTTTGACTGTTATAAGCATTTGTGGGCACAATCGAATCAGTGAGGGTAGAAATGGTGGCAGTGATAGGGGAAGAGGGAGTAACGGCAAAATGAAAGCCCCTAACACTATCATGTTGGTGGGAATCATTATCGCCATCGGGTGTTTGATTTATACTGTTTCCATGTACGAGCGGATACAAAGACATCTGACTACGAAAGATCAGGTTTTGACCACCGTTAGTGTTTACAGGAATAACCGGAGCAATGATAGTGGCGACGGGGCTGGTGCTAGTGGTAGTGGTGGAGGAAAAGGAAAGGGAGGATGACGTCGAAGGTGAGGCAACGTTAGAGTACAATCGCCTGAAAATGGCATGTAGCTCATCTTCATTCATCGTATGGTTCAGTTTCTAGATAGAAATCGACACCCGAACGCTGACTTTTAACAATGAAGATAGAGTCTGCAAAAAAGATTTCGATATGAAAAAAGAAATAAAATCTGTCATATAAATATTACTCAAACTCTAACATTAATTCTAAGATTTATTTTTATATTAAAAATATAAAAATAAATGGTCAAGGGTCATTAAAAATTTAAAATATATTATAATAATAACTTACAAGAAAATATAAATAAAATAAAGATATTTATTGCAACAAGAATAAAAAAAGGCCCTTTGATTTTTGCTTTATTTAAAGGTTGTTTGTCAGTTGCTGAATGATTTAGTACAAAATGATCAAATGGTCAGAATGATTAAGAGGCTCTCATGATATAATGCAAAATAAATTACAATTGTTTACAATAAAATTAGAGTGTTGAATGGTTAAGGGAGACTCGAGATACAAAATCATTCAGGGGATTTAAAAACCATTAAGAAGCAAAAAAAAAAAAAATTATCAAACAAGATTCACCTCTTAACGATTCAGGAACTGCCTCTTAATGAAACTATTAAGAAGTAAACAAACAACCTCTAATTAGTCTTTAATACATTAAATGTAATAAACAAATTAAAATATGTTGCAAATTGGAACAATATCTTTCATTTTTATCAAATTGGTGCATAAAGTTTAACAAAAAGGTGTGATCTTGAATAACTTCATCACAACACTATTAAACTGCTTTATGGTGTACTGTTTGTAATTCATATACATTAACGTTAACAATGAAAACTAAAAACAGATATATACATTGTCTTCAATAAAAATTTTATTGAATCATACTGTTTGGTTACAGTTGACGTCATATATAATCAACAATACTGACCTCTATGATAATCTTTTTGGTGACAGTTTATGCGTCTGATAATATTCAATGTTCCTGCTATTTATGATTGGATTTGCATTCGTAATCTTCGCATTCAATCTACTAGGTCAAGTATACGATTTTTCTTGGAACGCGATTGCGTCACTCTCAGTATATTTATATCCCTATAGCATACCTTTTCTAGTATTTTGCATTTTTAAACTGTAAAAACGAAAAGAACTGAGAAAATGATTGGTTGAGAGAAAACGGTTACAATGCTTTTCATAAAGTTCATTTCAAAACTTGAAAACTTAAAGTTTAGGGTGAATTGTGACAATATCAAAAATATTAACACCAGAAATGCAATTTGAGGGATTGTGAGGGGCCTTGTTGTTTTTTCATATTGACTTGTAAAAAAGTCAAAAGACATTTATTTCTTTCTAACAAATTTTCTATTATTATTTTCTGTCTGAGTTGCGATTCGAAGCTTCTTAGGTTTCATTTACTCCATCGATTACGATGTATACCATGTGAAACACATATACAGGTATCGGAATAAGGTTGAGTTCCGATAAGAAGAAAGTTACAGTGACAAACATAAGAAAAGATCTTCATCCTTGGATCGATTATAATTGTAAATCAATTCCCTTCTAAAGTGCAATTCATAAGTGTACGTGAGATTAAAAGTGATCAAGGGTTCAAATCTATCGTTATACTTCTCGCCATAATTTCCATTTTCACACCATCCTTCGCTTATGGGAATATCATATAAAAACTATCTAAACATTAGAAATTAAATCAAGTTGTATCTATTGTTCCATATACCAATTTATATGTGATATTTAATTTAAAAATTCTGTAAAACTCAATAAAAAGGAGATAATAATTATTTTAAATGTTTTCCACCAATAATATGATGCAGTGAGATAAATCTCCATTTTAATGTTTGGTTTTTATTATTTATCTCTATCGATATAATATGATTTTATGTGGGTTTTAGAAAACGATAGTATTTTTATTTTTGAATAAATATAAATTTGAAAGATAACATAAAATTTTGATAAAAATAAATCGATATTAATATCAAATTAACTATTTAATAATTCTCCTTTTTTTTGTGTAACTTATTGAATTCAATTTTTTTATTGTAATTTAATTTAGATTTAATAACAAAATAATTTATTTTTGGTTTAATAATATCATTTTTTATAAAAATAATAATTAAAGATTATATTAGAACTCAATAATTATCTTAATTATATTTTAGATTTTCTATATTTAAAATGAATGTTTATCGTGTATTTGAATATTTGATTATGTTTATCTACATTTAGTTACATAAATTTAAAAATGAAGCTTTAATAAGTTGTAATATGCATAAAAAATTATTTTTAAGAGTTTTTGTCAAATGTTTTATAATATAGTGTATATATAAACTTTTTTAGAAGTTTTTTTTTAAGTATATAATATTTATATATGATAAATGCAACAAATAAACTCACACACCCTTCTCACCTATGGTGAGGTTTGAACCCCTAACCTCCTAGAAGGCCAAGCCTACGATACCGCTAGGCCAAAGGCCATTTGGTAACTTTTTTTAGAAGTTTATAGAAGGATAAATTAATAATACTATTTAATAATACTAAAATGGTACTCGTGCAATGTAACGAGATAAATCTCGATTTTAACGTTTTATTTTATTCTTTATCTGAAGATGTTATAATACGGTTTTTATATGGTTTCAATAAAAGGATAATGTTTCTATTTTTGAATAAAATATAAATTTGAAGATATCATAAAATTTCGAAAATAAATATATCAATATTAGTATCAAATTAACTATTTAATTGTGTAATTTCTTTAATTCAATTTTTTTATTATAATTTAGTTTAGATTTAATAACAAAGTAATTTATTTTTGATT
>NC_037543.1:21320530-21322701 GCF_001531365.2 Cynara cardunculus var. scolymus
ATATATTTTTTAGAAATAATATAATTTTTTGATTATGAAATTTGTATATTTGTTACTATTAAAATCCAAAAATCATTAAAAAGTTTAATTTACTGTTTCACAAATTTTTTTGTATATTTTTAATTTTTTTTTTTCATTTCCCATGTAAAAGTAATGTAATTTATTAATCGTTAATTGTAAATTTATTACAGTATAATCTAGAAAACATTGAAGTAAGCGATTGTTTGTTTACCTCTTAATAGTTTCATTAAGAGACATTCTCTGAATCGTTAAAAGATGAATCTTGTTTGATAATTTTTTTTGTCTCTTAATGGTTCTAAAACCCTCTGAAAGATTTTGTATCGTATGTCTCCCCTAACCATTCAACACTCTGATTCCATTGTAAACAATTGCCAAGTAATTATATTTTATTTTGCATTATATCACGATAGTCTCTTAATCATTTTGCATTAAACCATTCAGCAAATGTCAAACAACCTCTAAATTATTCTAGTGCATCTTCAAAATTCTTCAAAATAGAGAAATAAAGATTTTAAGAATTTTAGTTTTTTTTGCAAATATTTTTTAAAACTTTCTTAAAAATGAAAAAAAAAAAAAAGAATTCAGAAATTTAGACTATCTTTTGTTGTAACAAAAACAAAAAATTTGGAATACTCTTTTAAATTAATTGTTTAAGACTTAAAGTATCTCTAACAGATTCTTTAAAATAGAGAAAATAAGATTTTTATTCTTTATTTTGTTTAAACAGAATATATATATATATATATATATATATATATATTGTTATCTAAGAGTATCCCCAACAGATTCTATATATGTTTTCAAAAACAGAGAACCTAAAATTATAATCTCTAAATAGAATTAAATTTAACTCCGACAGATATTCTAATTTATCAATAGACAACAAAATTATCATTTTCTCTATTTTAAAGAATTTGTTGGATATGCTCTAAAATAAAGAAAAATATAAAAAACTTCAAGTTTAGATGATTCTCTAAAATTTAAAGAATCTAATGGATATGCTCTAAATTGTTTTTTTGTTCATTCCAACCGATAATATTAAATTATTATCACCTTATATAATTTATTTTTTAAAAAGTATATTATTATGATAACTTTATAGAATATTTTAATAATATAATTGATGTTGAAATCTCTAAAGGGCAAATTGTATGAAAAAACTGACGTATTTTAACTTGATTCTTATTTTGAGTAACGTATTTTCAAAACTTTTATTTTGGTATATAAGATGTAAAGTTCTAAACATTTAAATACTCGGGTAACTGGTTGAAGCATTAACCGGTTACCACGCTAATATGGCGAGTTATGGGATGGAATTGGGTTGAATAGCAAATAATATTGAGTTAGATATTACATCACTCGCCACATTAGCAATAGCATGGTAACTGGTTAATGTTTTAACCGGTTACCTAAGTACTTAAATGTTTAAAACTTTACATCTTAGGTACCAAAATGAAAGTTTTTGAAATACGTTACCCAAAATAAGAATCAAGTTAAAGTACGTCACTTTTTTCATGTAATTTGTCAATCTGTAAAATAGAAAATCTGTTGGAGTTAAATGTAAATTTTTTTATTATTTAAAAATTAAACTTTTAGTTCTCTATTTTAAAAAATTATAAAGAATATTTTGGAGATGCTCTAAGAGAGAGAAATGTTTTTTTCCTTCACGGAATAACTGCAATATATTATTATTTTATATAATTATTATTTTTTATTGGGAAGATAAATTTATAGATTATTTTATTAATATAATCAACGTTGAATATCTAAAAATAGATAATTTGTTAAAGTTGAATGTCAAAAACTTTATAGATTTTAACTTTTTGTTTTTTATGTTATAAAAATTATAAAAAAAAATTATGTTGGAGATTTTTAAGAGCATCTACAACAGATATTGTATTTTAAGACAGAGATTTTGCTGATTATTTAATCAATTTAACGCAACTTCCAAATTGTTTTTTTTTTAATACAATAAAATTCTAATTTATTCTATAAGCTATCTGGTAGCTGATATACTAGCTGATGAACAAATCATGTTTAGCAAAAACTAGCCGATAAGAATGTAATGTAATAAAAAAATGCATCTTAAAAAATTAAAACAATTATAATATTTTAAAATATAAATAAAATTAATAATATAATATATTAAC
>NC_037543.1:21322868-21325695 GCF_001531365.2 Cynara cardunculus var. scolymus
TTAATCATTCTGATCACTTAATCATTCTGCACCAAACCATTCAGCAATTGCTAAACAGTCCCCAACTTTAATATTTATGTTACATAAATATTGTTAAAATGGTTATATTTGCATTTTGATAACTAAATATATTGAACAATAATATAAAAATAATTGATATGATTAGTAATTGTTGTAAATAATTAATAAATAATATTACTGTAATGTTTCGTTGGTGAAACGACAGTATACTAAAAAAGAGATCAATTTAATGTGTTGTTTCGTTGGTAAAAAAACAATGTATTATCAAAACAGATAAACTCGGTATGTTATCTGATTGGTGAAACAACACTGTATTATTAAAAGATATCAGAAAACATCAATCAGTGTTTTGTTTCATCCGTGAAATACATAGTTACTCTTGTTTCAAAATCAAAACAGAAAGTGAGTTCTTTATGGAAAATGATAAGGTAATTAATATAATTAATAAGATATTTATGGAAACTAAAAATGTATAGTCAATATTGGTTCATATAGTTTTCGAGAGGGTTTTTTATATAACCAATTGAGTAAATTACGCTTTTTGTCCTTGTGGTTTGTTACAAATTGCAGATTCGCACCTATGGTTTTGAAATTACAGTTTTTGTCCCTATAATTTGCAATTTATTTTTATTTTCCTCTTTTAGGCTAACTACTACTTTTAAATACGAGAAACTAAAATACAAACGAATTGTCAAGCACATGGCCAAAAAAAGCAATCAAGTTCAAATCATAAAAATGAAAATAATAATGAACTATAAACTATGAGGATGAAAATCGTAATTTCAAAATCACAGGGACGACAATGAAAATTTTCAACAAACCATATGAACGAAAAGCGTAACTTACTCTGCCGATTAATAAAAACATCAAAATTAACTAAAACACATTCGGTTCAGAAATAAAAGTTGAGTTTATTACCGTTAACGACTGCTTAATACCTTTGACCAAACATTTCATAAAACTGAGATAACATTTTCTTACGGAAAGTTCAATTAACTTAAACTAAGAAAAAAAAAAGAAACAAGTTTAATTCCCGGTGACAACGGTGGTGCTTGCAAGGTCAACCTTGTAATTTGACAACCTTGGGAACGACGGATCTGCCACTGACACGGCCGGAAAACGCATAGGTGGCCATTAAAGAAGCTCTTTCACAGAGGCATAAAATCCTCCAACCCTCCAAAAACGTCATCATCCTTGTTTGCGTCGTTGTTATTCTGAGTCTGCTTCTTCCCAAAAGACAAGATGGTTGGCGGAGTAATGGCCTTGGAGGAACTAGGGTGGTTGGTTTCATCATTGACGCGAGCATCATGGTTGTTGAGAAGGTCCTTGCCGCTGCTGCTGCCGGTGAAAAAATTCAAAGAAGACGGCGGTGAGTGGTTATGATCGCCGGAGTAGGTGACGATAAGCGTATTTGGGTCGGACCTATTCAACTGCACTTTTCTTCGGACCTTACAGTCATTTGTAACCGTACATTTATAATATACCCTATTTGTTACAAAACAAGATCATCAACAAAATCCAAATATTAATAACTACACACACATATGTATATATATATATGTATATATATATATATATATATATATATTATTGGTAAATCTCTAGAAAAGAAATCACTAAAAGATATGTATATGAATCCTTGTTTGTGTACCTATCTTTTTATCAATTATTCACATGTGAATGTACATTTCATTTAACCAATGATTCATATATGAATCATTTATTCATATATTATTGATGTTTTTCTATTTTACACACACACACATGTGTGTGTATATATATCTATATATACACACATACACATATATGTATATAACTTCACTTTTTACACGATCTTTCACCTGTGTATATGTGTATGTACATGCATATATATATATATATATGTGTATATATATATATATGTATATATATATATATGTATATTAAAAATAAGTTGAAGAAAATAAATGGAAAAAGAAGACGACAAACCTCGGATAAGGAGAGCCATCAGCGAGCTTGGCACCATATTTTTTCCAAGACAACTTATCAGTGTTTAATCCCTGTACAGGCATTTTGTAAACCCTTTTCGTTTTGACTTTGCTGCAAAAACAATAAAAACCCATTTTATTAAATAAATAAATCTGACTTTTAATTATTGTTCTTATTAAATTTTTTAAACATTGTATTTAGTTCTTAATTTGAAAGAAAAATTATTACCATTATAGAAAAACCTTAAACTATATTATACTTGAAAATCTTAAAATATAATTGTTTAAAGATTTTTAGATCATGTTTTTATAAACCAAAGTTGATGAGATACAGAAAATCTTCATCAAATTCAGTAATCTTGACATAACTATTAATCAAAAAAATTTGTTTACCTTTGCCTGGTTGTAACATGAGGGCGAACGTTTGTATGTTCAGAGACCCGAATAGATTGTTGGTTTACGTGCAGATGGTTTTGTTGTGGCAGTGGTTGATGTTGTTGTTGTTGTGGGTAGTGGTGGTAGTTTGATGCTGCGGGTATATTTCCATGGCTGGGGAGGGATAACATCGACAAATTATTGTTAGGAACAGGAGGGTTTTGTATTTTGGGAATGTTGACAGGGTAGTTTGAATTTTGCAACATCTGTTTGATATTTTTGATGCTCATTGGATGATGTTGGTTTAACGCTTCTCCTGAAAAACTTGCATTTTGTTGGTTGTAGTTACCAACTGTTGCAGGCAGAGCGGTGTTGGTCATGGGCATGGTGGTGGTCATGGTTGTGTTGGTCATGGGTATGGTGGTGGTCATGGTTGTGTTGGTCATGGGCATGGTGGTGGTCAT
>NC_037543.1:21327780-21330175 GCF_001531365.2 Cynara cardunculus var. scolymus
AGTATGGAAGGTTACGAATCGGTGAGGCGAACCACATGCATCTTGGAGGTCGTTTCATGGACTTCCGCAAACCCTAATTTAGACTTAAGCCCTAGCATGGAAGGTTACGAATCGGATATTATTGTATTATCATTCAAGAAATCTTGTATTACACAATTATTTCTTGGTTCCTTTATGTTATAATCTAATCTGGTGCGAAAATAACACTATTACTAATATAAGTTTATGAAATTTTAGGGTTAAGACCTATTACTGAAGGTTACGAATCAGAGATTGATGTACTATCATTCAAGAAATCTTGAATTACACAGTTATTTCTTGGTTCCTTTTCATAACTAATCCAATTTGGTCTGAAAAATAACATTGTTACTCAGATAAGTTCATGAAGTTTTAGGGTTAAGCCTTATACTGAAGGTCATGAATCGAAGATTGCCGTACTATCATTCAAGAAATCTTGAATTACATGGTGATTTCTTGTTTCCTTTTTGTTTTAATAATGTAATTTGGTCTGAAAAGCCAGGGTAGAGCCTCGGAGCCGGCCCAAGCGAAGATCGGCTGAGAATCTTCTTTCGGGCTCAACTTGTCGGTCTGAAAAGAGGCTCAACATTCGGACATATGTTTTCGATTGTTAGCAACACTGTTATTGAGATAAGTGTCACAAATTTCCATGTTATATGGAAATGGTACAAGACCACCATGAGTCATACTTAAATTGCACATGAGTTTGTAACTCTTTTTCAAAAGTGGTGCCAAAACTTTAAAATCTAAAACTTCATGGAATTTTGCAACAAACATCAAAAATTTGGTTTCCTAAATGTAATTTTAATTTTGATTTTGATTTCATTCTTTATAGGATTTTGGTGGGCCCAGGTTGACCTATTTGTTGGGTCAAATGTATCTTTTTTGACCAACAAATGTAACGCTTCTCTCTCTCTCTATCTCTCTCATATATATAAAATTTTAAATATTTTTGTTAAATTAAATTATATATAAAATAAAACGTTACAAAGAAAATTTTAACCAAGTTTTAAATTACTAGAAGGGTACTCACACAATAAAGTGAGATATATCTTTATTTTAATACAACTTATGTGGTTTTAATAAAGACAATGTTTTTACTTTTGAATAAAAATAAATTTGAAGATATCATAAAATTTGAAAAAGTACATGGATATTAATGTCAAATTAATCATTTAAAAGCTTTTTTTTGTACAATTTTTTTAAGTCAATTTTTTATTATAATTTAATTTAGATTTAACAACGAAGTAATTTATTTTTGACTTAACAATATAATTTTTATAAAGATAATGATTCTGTTAGAACTCAATGATTATCCTAATTATATTTTAGATTTTTTATATTTAAAATGAGATGTTTATCCTATATTTGGTTATGTTTATCTGCAGTTAGTTATACGAATTTAAAAATGGAGCTTTAATAAGTTGTACTTGTGCACAGCTTACTTGTAATCTAAAATTTTAAGTAATGTGCATTAATAAACAGTACTTCATGCATAAATAATGGTTTTTAAGAGTTTTTGTCAAATGCTTTATAATATAGTATAGATATAGAAAAAAAATTAAATATCTTAGACAAACAATAAGAGGGTGTTTGATCAAAGGCATTAAACAGTAATCAATAAAAATGATATTAAAATAAACTGTTTAATTTTCTATAATATAATGGGCTCATTCCTGCAAAAGCCTAAAATTTCATTCCGGTTAAACTGATTTTCATTCTCTGTCATTTTTATTTTCATTCTCAACATGGGTCAAACAGACTCTAATTTTTTTAATTTTATCGTAAAAAAGAAGGTCATATTAAAATAATATTAGAGCATCTTCAACAACTATTTCAAAAATTTTAAATATAGGAAAATTTATTTCAATAACTATATTATTTTTTTTTACTAAAATAGAAAAATAAATAAAAGAGAATAAAAGAAGAAAAATCTCCAAATTTAAAATAAGAGAGAGAAAATATATCATACTATGTATTTACTTTTAAGGATCATTAGAATTTTAAAACAAAAGGGTACTCGTGCAATGCATCGAGACACATCTTGATTTTAGTGTAATCTTTTATTCTATTTTTATGTCAATATAATATGGTTTTGAGAAAGCGATAATGTTTTTATTTTTGAATAAAATATAAATTTAAAAATATCATAAAATTTTGAAATATATATATATCGATATTAGTATCAAATTAATCTTTTTAAAAGTTCTTGTGTATTGGTGTAATTTCCTTAATTCAATTTTTTAATTATAATTTAATTTAGATTTACTAATAAATAAATTAATTTAAAAGGTTACGAATTGGTGAGGCGAACCACATGCATCTTGGAGGTCGTTTCATGGACTTCCGCAAACCCTAATTTAGACTTAAGCCCTAG
>NC_037543.1:21330238-21333428 GCF_001531365.2 Cynara cardunculus var. scolymus
CATAATTACTTGTAATCTTATATTTTAAATAATATACATCAATAAACAGTATTTCGTGCATAAAAAAATGGTCCTTAAGAGTTTTTTGTCAAATGATTTATAGATAGTATAGATAAAAATATTTAAAATAAATTAATAAATAAATGGAATTTGTTTATCTTAATTTTTAAATTATACTGAATTACAAAAATCATCAAAGTTTGCCTGAATTTTGTGTGATGGTTAAATGCAAATATTTATATATTATTTTTCTTATTAAATTGTTTAAGGTAATAATTATGATATTATCAAAATAAAATAATTATTAAATTGTAAATATAATAAATCAAGTCAACTTTTCATCCACATTTGCTTTATTTACATAAATATCATTTTTAATATTTACATTTAATGATTTTATTCTAAATTTTAAAAATTAAAATTTTAAAAATTAAGATTTTAACTGTGTTTTGTTGTTATAGTTTTCAACTTTATTCATTTTACTTTTTATGTCAAATGTTTTATAATATATTAGAATGGGTGCTCACATAATATAAGCGACATATATATATATATATATATATCTTAATTTTAATGCTTCTTTTTTATTATTTATCTATGTCGATATAATACGGTATTTAGTGGTTTTGAGAAAATGATAATATTTTTATTTTTGAATAAAATATAAATTTAAATATATTATAAAAATATGAGGGAAAATATATCGACATTAGTATCAAATTTACTATTTAAAGTTTTGGTTTTTTGTGTAGTTTTTTCTTTAATTCAATATTTTATTTATAATCTAATAACGAAGTAATTTTTTTATGTTTTAATAATATAATTTTTATAAAGATAATAATTAAGTATTTTGTTATAATTAATGATTATTCTAATTATATTTTAAATTTTTTATATTCAAAATGAAATGTTTATCCCGTATTTGATTATTCTTATTTATAGTTAGTTACACAAATTCAAAAATGAAGCTTTAATAAGTTGTTGTTACGTACAATTTACTTGTGATTTTAAATTTTAAGTAATATGCATCAATAAACAGTAATTTATGCATAAAAAATAGTTTTTAAGAATTTTTATCAAATGCTTTATAATATAACATATATATATAGTGTATGAAAAAATTGAAAATGTAATATATATATATATATATGTAATATGTAATTGATATATAATATTAATATATATATATATATATATATAAAATACAAATTATAGTATGAAAATGTAATACATATGTAATATGTAGTTAATAAATATGTTATATACATATTATTGCATGAAAATGTAACTATTTATGTAATATGTAATTAATATATATGTGTTATATATAATAGAAAAATTAATGCAATTTTTAATTAAAAAAATCCAAAATTTATGTTTAAATAAAACAAAATTTACAAGTTGTTGAACATGTATTGCTAATTGAAAGACACGAAAAAAAAACCCCAAAAAATTATGTCGATATCGGTGTCAAAACTTCATTGGTTTTTAATTTTTTAATAAAAAGTAACTTTAACAAATTTATTTATTTTTCTAAAATACCAAAATTTATCTATATACTATATTATAAAACATTTGATAAAAACTCTTAAAAACCATTTTTTAATGCATGAAGTATTGTTTATTGATACACAATATTTAAAATTCAAGATTACGAGTACGTAAGTATAAATTATTAAAGCTTCATTTTTGAATTCGTGTAACTAATTTCAGATAAACATAATCAAATAGAGAATAAATATTTTGTTTTAAATATAAAAAACTAAAATATAATTAGGATAATCATTGAGTTCTAACGAAATACTTAATTATTATATTTATAAAAAATTATATTATAAACCAAAAATTAAAAAAATGAATTAAAGAAATACATTAAAAAAAGAAATTTTAAATAGTTAGTATGGTAATAATATCATTTTTTATGATATTTTCATATTTATATTTTATTCAAAAAAAAACATCGTTTTCTCAAAACCATATAAAATTGTATTATAACATCGACTAAGACAAAAAAACGAAACACTAAAATCGAGATGTATCTCGTTGCATTGTGCGAGTACTCTGTTAGTATTTTTCAAATACATAAATACTAATATTGGTATATTTTCATCACACCAATCTTTTTGGCATTAATTAAATATCCCAAATTTTCATTTCCCTCCTTTTCATTTACTTCCAATTGTAGGGTAGTTTTTTACAATTATTATTACAGCTTTAAAATATGTAATATTTTTTAAAAAGTTTTAAGTAAATTAAAATAAAACATTAAATAGATAGTTTTATATAAAATAATATTTTAGACTAGATTGGATTAGGTCACTGTTTAACCAAAAACAATGAATTGTACCTGAAATTATATAGGTGGATAAGATAGAATCTTTTTAATAAATGATAGCGTTGAATTATGAGGTTGTTTGACAGTTGCTAAATGATTTGATGCAGAATGATCAAGTGTTCATAATGATTAAGAGACTCTCATGATATAGTGCAAAATGAAATATAATTGTTTACAATAAAATTAGAGCGTTGAATGGTTAAACTAATATTTAATATATATATATATATATATATATATATTATTTAAAAAGTTATGTTATAGTAATTCTAATGAAAAAACAAAACAAATTAGAGCATCTAAAACGGTAATTTTTTGAGGTATTTATGAAATTCTTATCTATACTATATTATTATTTATATATGAAGTATTGTTTATTGATATATATTATTTAAAATTCAAGATTACAAGTAAATTGTATATAAGTAAAACTTATTAAAACTCAATGTTTGAATTCGTATAACTAACTGTAAATAAACATAATCAAATACATGATAAACATTTCATTTAAAATATAAAAAATCTAAAATACAATTAGAATAATCAATATGTTCTAATAGAATACTTAATTATTATATTTACAAGCAATTATATTACTGAATTAAATTTTTATTTATTCAAAAATAAAAACATTATCGTTTTTTAAAACCTACATAAAATCGTATTATAACATTTACAAGAAACAAATAAAACGAAACATTAAAATTGAGATGTATCTCGCTGCATAACGCAAGTACCCTCCTAGTAAGATAAAAATTATAATTAAATGATCTTATAAGAACTTGGTTATTTATTGTATTTTTTAAAATAAGTTTATAAATGGTAATTTACTAAATACCTAAATGAAAACTAATA
>NC_037543.1:21333601-21334860 GCF_001531365.2 Cynara cardunculus var. scolymus
TTTTGATAAAAAAAATTACAATTATTATAATAATCATTATAACAAAAAGTAATAGAAAACCAATGAAATTAATAGAATATATTTGTTTTTATTTATTTATTTATCATTTGTAAAACCTTAAATGTGTAGTGTACATAACAGATGAGGGAGGATGTGATATGACTAAGGCTATGTTTGGTAAATTAGCTGATAAGTTAACTGATGAACAAATAATGTAAATCATGTTTTTCAAAAAGTAGTTGATAAAAATGTAAAATGACCAAAAAAATACTGAAAAAATAATCAATTATAATATTTCAAAGTATAATTAAAAGAAATCTCTAATAATATAATATATTAACTAATACAAACATAATGGTAAAAAAGTTAAAAAAAAATAATACATTGATTAAAAGGAAAAGTAAAAAAAAACAAAATGGACTTTAGTGTTTGTAATGATTAAGTTCTTGGACAATTTTTTGGAACAAATAAATCATTGAAAATTTCAAAACTTGTTAAATAACTCTTTCCGACTTTTTAAAATATGTTAGATACATACTTATAACCTGTACAACTGGTTAATTTGGTAAAATAATGAAAAAAGTTTGAAAAAAGTCAATAGACATATTTTGAACGGTTAAGTCCCTAAAAAAATTGAACAAAAAAATACTTACATATATAAAATGAAACAAATATACCAAAAAAGTACTTACATTTAAAAAAGATTAATAATAATAATTAATTTAATTAAAATAAAAAATATTTTGTCAGTGATTTTTCAAATTAAAAAAATATTTAAATATTTAAAAAAAATTATTGATTAAAATTTATTTTAATTAAAAATAAAATATATTCCGTTGGTGAGTTTCCAAATTAAAAAAAATAAAAAATAATTTGATAAAATTATTGACGGATTAACGATAAAATTTAACTAAATGCATAATTAATTAAAATTAGTCGCTAGTATTCATTGGTATATATGCATTGATTACTTATATCTAATTGATGGCTTATTTGACCACTGCCAAACGCTCTGACAAGTAACATGTTAATAAGTGTGAAAAATTATGCTTGAATCTTGTCGGTAATATCATTTCATCGTCGGATTAGCGACAAATTTTAATTAATTATGTATTTGGTTAAATTTTATCATTAATCTGTCAGTAATTTAATCAAATTATTTTCTATCTTTTTAATTTGAAAAATCACCAACGGAATATATTTTATTTTTAATTAAAATAAATTTCATCAATAATTCTTTTTAAATCTTTTTTTTATTT
>NC_037543.1:21336118-21342080 GCF_001531365.2 Cynara cardunculus var. scolymus
TTTATATTTTTTATAATATATAACGTATATATGTATATATAAAATATTATATTATATTATAATTTATAAATATATGTATAAAGGGATATTCTTTTGAGAATTTTGCAATTTGTGAGACCCTCTAAAATATAATATAAATTGCACTAATTTATAATATATGTATGAGCAAATTGCATGAAAAAAGTAACGTACTTTAACTTGATTCCTATTTTGGGTAACGTACTTTCAAAACTTCCGTTTTGGTACCTAAGATGTAAAGTTTTAAACAGTTAAGTACCCGGGTAACTGGTTGAAGTATTAACCGGTTATCATACTGATGTGGCGAGTGATGTGGTATCCAACTCGGTATTATTTGTTGACCTAGTCAGTGACATGGATTTTTTTAATCTAAAATTAGTCTTTTTTTTAGTCTAAAATTAGTCTTTACTGGGTTACCCGGGTACTTAAATGTTTAAAATTTTACATCTTAGGTACCAAAATGGAAGTTTTGAAAGTACGTTACCCAAAATGGAAGTTTTGAAAGTACGTTACCCAAAATAGGAATCAAGTTAAAGTATTTTATTTTTTCATATAATTTGCCCTATATGTGTATGTATAATAACATATATATTATAATTTACAATGTATTATAGAGTAATA
The DNA here is from genome assembly GCF_001531365.2 of Cynara cardunculus var. scolymus. Classification (NCBI taxonomy): domain Eukaryota; kingdom Viridiplantae; phylum Streptophyta; class Magnoliopsida; order Asterales; family Asteraceae; genus Cynara; species Cynara cardunculus. Next base: position 21,336,758 of record NC_037543.1, read on the forward strand.
GAGAGCAGGGTCGTCCTTAGAGTAATATAATATAAATGCACTAATTTTGTACGCTCAGGGACTAAAAAAACAGGTCCCCAAATTTTTTTCTCCCATATAATATATAACTAGAAGACTATTCGTGCAATGCAACGAGCTATATCTTAATTTTAATGTTTTATGTTATTATTTGTTTTTGTCGATGTTATAATACGATTTTATGTGTTTTTAAGAAAGCATTAATGATTTTATTTTTGAATAAAATATAAATTTGAAGATATCAAAAAAAATTGAAAAAAATATATCAATGTTAATATCAAATCAACTATTTAAAAATTCTCATTTTTTATGTAATTTATTTAATTTATTTTTTTATTATAATTTAATTTAAGTTTAATAACGAAATAATTTATTTTTGGTTTAATAATACAACATTTTATAAATATGATAATTAAATATTCTGTTATAACTCAATGATTATCCTAATTATATTTTAAATTTTTTATATTTAAAATGAGATGTTTATCCTGTATTTGATTATGTTTATTTGCAGTTAGTTACACGAATTCAAATATGGAGCTTTAATAAGATGTACTTACGCACAATCTATTTGTAATTTTGAGTTTTAAGTAATATGCATTAATAAACAATATTTTACGCATAAAAAGTGGTTTTTAAGATTTTTTGTCAAATGTTTTATAATATAGTATAGATATATGATAGTAGTTCAAAAAAATTAATAAATAAAAGACACAATTTTTTTTAGTTTCTAATATGATATAAATTGAATTTAACATTATATATATATATATATATATATATATATATATATATATAGGCCTAATCAAATGAGAACTTTTTTGTTTGTGAAAACCGTGAGATCCAATCTCAACCACAAATCAAAGTTTAAATTAAGAAATTCATAATTTTGGTAATTTTAACTTAAAATATTAATTAAGGGCATTTCAATGATTTTATAAATATCCTCTTTCCTCTCTCCGGCGAATCTTTTTCGGCGAACTTTCTGATGAACTTTATGTGACCACAAGATGCACACTGTGATACCCAAAAATACATAGAAGATGCACGATGTGATACCCTTGTAAAACAATGAAAATAACGAAAACGCACACTATGATACATTTCATAAAACAAAGAAAATTCATTGTGATACACATGAAACATTGTGAACGTTATCACTATGATACACTTTAATTCACAAAACGTCTATAAAATATGACGTACATTAGGTAATTGATATACTAGGTAACCAATTTTAATTAAATATTTTCTTCTAAAGATTTAATTAAATATTTTGATTAGTTGTCAAAAATATAATCACAATATTAACCATTTAGCTTATTTAAGAAATATATTTAAATATCTCAAATGAGTGGTTCACATTGGATCTCACGGTTACCACAAACTAATCAGTTCTTCCTTAAATAGATACAGAGAGAGAGAGAGAGAGAGTTAGGTTCAAACAAAAACACCACCTATTTAAAAGAATAAGAGAACAGTCGAATCACGTGTGATTTTACACCAACATCACGTACAAAATCACATGTGATTCACGCGTCTTGCCCCGACGACCTGAAGACTAGGCATGACAACGGGGCGGGGATGGGGCGGGTTTTGTAATCCCCGGCCCCCGGTTTGTAGTAACGTCCCCCGACCCGGTCCCCGGTGGGTACGGGGATTATTATCCCGTCCTCGGTTAAATCTCTAACAATCCCCGGTAAAACCCTGTTAAATCCCCGGCAAATCCCGTAAATAGTATCATTTATTTTGATTCTACCGGGGATCCCCCGCCCCATCCCCGGTTTGTGCCTACCGGGGATCCTCGGCCCCGTCCCCGGGACCCGTTCTAGCGGATAATCCCCGTCCCCGTTCTGGGTCGGGTGAACCGGGTTCCCAACTGGGTCGGGGGAAATCACCATCCCTACTGAAGACGTGGCCATAAGGTCGCTCTTACACTTTTTTAAGCCGTTAATGTAAAATCACATGTGATTTTGCCGTTTTCATATTCTCTTATAGCATTCTCATTTGATCATTCATCTATATATATATATATATATATATATATATATATATGTGTACATATTCTTTTGATTATTCCATCTACATTAATTCTATTTTTTATTAGAATATATTAGATTTATTTTTATTAATTAAGAAAAATTCTACCTTTTGAAACCAAGTGGCAGCCACAATGACCAAAATTGTAATTAGATTGAAATAGGACTACTCTTTATAGTAGGTAATTTGAAACAAATTCTTCAATAGTACTTCAAAATGATAGCTAAATTAAAACCGTTAACAACAGAAGACTTAAAAATGATAAATATGTAACTTACATGCTAACATGTGTCCACCAGGTTGTGTTACAATTTTATCTATCATAAACGTCTGAACGTTAATATTAAACTTAGATGGACTAGACAAGTCTGTATGTGTGTATTTTTCCTTTATCTAACCTGAAACCTTTTGTCCTTGAGACGCATATATAGTAGTAGTCAGCTTATAAACCTCAGTGAGTTTTTTTTTATTAACCTGGATATCCAACCCGCTATGCGAGCCGACTAATCCTAGGGAGACTACATGCATTGCAGATAGCCCAAAGTCGGCGCATTTGAACCTCGTGGCGACAAGGGGATTTTTATTTCTCCTTGGATTTGAACTTGGGACCTCCAGGTACTTTTGACATTTGCAGCCAAACTCAAACCAATCAGACACACACCCTTGTGGTTCCTCTGTGAGTTTATGGTTTGCATGAATAAAAATCATTTTACATCATACATATCAACTTGTAAACTCTATATCAAATAGTATGTATTTTTCGAAAAACATACAACATTGAAAGAAAAGAGATCTCATAAATTTTTTGGCCAGGTGCGAGTCATTTTGTCATTGACACGCCCTATGTTGAACGTCGGTCTGTTCGATCATCCACTTGTCTCGGTCGTGCCATTTGTCCGTGACTTATTGGTCAAATGTCCATCCCTTAAATCCGACCGTAATTATGTCATATAAAATGCATTTTAGAATTGTTTAGAAACAATTAACATAAAGCATGTCACTGGTCATAAAAATCATACATGTAAAACATATTGTAACATGTATGAAAACTGAAACATCATGCATAAGCACATATCACCATACAAATCATATAATGCTGAAAATAAATTTATACATAGATATGGATCTCAATGTAAGTCATGAAAACTCATTTGATTGCGTGTAGATTAACTATCAATAGCTCTTGACCAAATACATACACATTTCATACCATAATATCTCATTAATGACTTAATTTCTCCAAACATCAACAAAAAATCAACTATGGTCAGTTCGACTCGACCTAAAGTCAAACTCCATATCCGAGCATCCTAATATGCCTTAAATAACTTCATTTGACTCCATCATTAAAAGCCACGTGGGTCAAACGTGTCAAAAGTCAACCCTTGGTCAACTCGGTCAATCCCAACTAACTTTAGTCAAACCTCAAGTTTAAAACTCGACTACAGCCTAAAACGTCAAAAAAAACCATTTTATAAACTTATAAATTCACCTCTCCAAATTAAAGCGTCCCAATAAATAACTCAAAAATGACGTTTTAATCTCATAATCAAATCATCAAAGTAATTTAATAATTTATTATAAACTTTTCTTCTTAGAAAACAAATAATTAATTAATTAATATTAGTATTCTAAAATAATTAATATATCAATTAAATAATAATTTGAACTAATATATTAATTAATTTAGAAACTAAATTAATTAATTAACATAATCTAAATAATTATAACTTAATCAATYTAAGTYCRRAATAAAWTAAATACTCAATATAAATAAATATGATACCCAAAATAATTAGTTGTTTATCCAATTAATTTTGTAAATAACTAACCTAAAGATATATGGGCCTAAATGCAAGCCCAAACGAGAAAACGACTCAAAATGAGGAAAGATTTGGGCTTAGAAAGCATCCGGCCCAATCTCCATCTTAACCGGATGGATCCAAGTCATACCCAAGAACCGAAACCTTCTGACCCGTTGACCCAATGCAGGGTTGTCGGCACAACCACGTTTTCAAGCCGTTTGGCTTTGTTTTTAGTCCGTTTTCGCCGATTCTTTTTGCTAAAACTCTAAAAAATGATTTCCTCAACCATAAGAACAAGAATCAACAAAAACCATCAACTCACATTTTCTCATTTAAAGTTGGGGTTTTAAACCCACTCGAAAATTAGTAATAAAAAAACACACTCAAATCCGGACCTTAAAAACTAAATTATGGGACATAAGGCTACTAAGGTTCGATAGGAGACTTAAACACGACATATAAAAATCTAGAAATTTGGTTGAGTATTTTACCTCCAACCGTTGATAAATCGAGATTTTTGACCCCAAAATTCAACCCCCGATTTCTCTCACAGAACTCAATTTTCTTGAACCCAAAATGCTCTCTAACCGGTTACCTTCATTTCATGCATTTTGTTTTGTCTTGCTGGTTCAAAAACAATGAGCCAATAGGTGGGTAGAAATCATCCCGTCGCCTTCAAGATCTGAAATCAATCGGTTGTGTAGTTTTGGCAAAACAGGTCCCTCAAATATGAGGAACGTTATCAGTCTGGCATGCCCCTGAACTATCAGATAATTACATTTGGCTCCCGGCTTCAATGTTTTGTTCAATATTACACTTTTCACCCCTGATTTTACATTTTTTTTTCATTTTTTATCCGATTGAACATAAACTTCTTTCGTCACTTCTCATTTTCCTTAAATGACATATTTAGCCCATTTTCACGTTTTCTTCAAAAAATTTATCTAATAAAATAAAACCCAATTTTATTTTATTTTATTTTTATTTTTCTTTTTATATTTATTTATTAAAGGGGTGTAAATGATGCGAGTCGAGCTCGAATATCACTATACTCGACTCGAACTCGAAACCTAATTTTTAGGCTCGAACTCGACTCGAAAACTCACGAATAGTAAAAATCAAAGCTCGAACCCGATAGCTATTCATCAAGCTCGAAACAAGCTCATCCATTGAAGTTTATGAAATTTTAGGGTCTTTCTCTTATAAAATTTTAAACTTAAAGGTGTTCTTGTTGATCCTCTCTCTCAGTGAATTGATGATAATCCCTTTTTCCTTTCGATGTATTTTTGTGTTTCTGTACTTTCAGTTCCAGCGATCAATTCACTGATAATGTTCAGTGATCGCTGAAGAACTCGCATTGTAATTCATTCAGAGACAACGATACTTCAAGAAAACAACACTCACACCAAAGATCCTTCAGCAAACGTCGAAGACTGAAACTGAAGATTAGAGACTGGCGC
>NC_037543.1:21342180-21409445 GCF_001531365.2 Cynara cardunculus var. scolymus
CTTATCTTTCCGCAAACAATCTTGTAAAATCTGTATTGATCTTCTCTATCAATATATATTTTAAATTTGAAAATTGTGTTTGTATTCATCCCCCCCCTTCTACAAACTGTTTAGTATTCTTGTAGACCCTTTTGGGACCAACAGTTCTCTTAATTTTTATAAAACTGAAGGGATCAACTTCAAACTTCATCATCAAAAAGACAAAGTTACAAATTTTTTTACAATCTCTCTTCCAGTGTGAGACAATTTCACTAACTTTTTTTTATAGTTTTTCTTTGTCTTTTTCTAATTGTGATTTTAATAAAAAATAATTGATTGATTTTTATAATTAACAAAATGCATAAATTTGTTTAAATATCTAAAAATACAAGACATCTTTATTATTTATATTTTACAAATTTTATCATAAAAACTTATTATATTTTGAAACTAATTATATATAAAATAATCGAGTATCTCACGAGCTTTCCGAGTTGAGTATTGGGTAGATTGACTCTACTTGTTAATATGTCGGCTCGAGTTCGAGCCGAGCCTATTCGAGTCGAGTGTCGATTTGACCAAACTGATATCGAGTAGCTCGCGAGTTGTCTCGTGTCGTTTACACCCTATTTATTTACCTCACTTTAAGGTGTCACATGCGATATATCATAATGAAATTGCATATTTATGCCAGTTCATGTAAACAACGGTTAAAACTATAAAGAATAAGTATATCGAGATGAATGCCATATAAAAAAGAATGAAATGTTTTTTTATGTAATTTGTTTGATTAAAATATTAATAACTTTTAAGATAATTTATTTTAAAAATTAAACGAATAAAAGCTTTTAATTAAAAAAACTAAAACAAAAAATCACATAGTTAATCATGGATGGACTTCCTTTTTTGTCCTTGAACACCTTAATTAACCATTTTAATAAATAAATAAAAAACTTATTTAATGTAAGTTGTTTAATCAAATAGAGATGGACACTCAATATTTCTTCTTTAGTTCATAACTTAAAATTGGTATTTAATTATACTTTTCTCTTTTATATATATATATATATATATATATATATATATACTATCTTATAAAATATTTAATAAAAATTCTTAAAAACCATTTTGTATGCATGAAATACTGTATATTAAAGCATATTACTTAAAATTCAAGGTTACAAGTAAATTATGCATAAGTACAACTTATTAAAGCTCCATGTTTGAATTCGTGTAACTAACTACGAATAAACATAATCAAATAGAAAATAAACATCTCATTTTAAAATATAAATAATCTAAAATATAACTAGAATAATCATTGAGTTCTAACAAAATATTTGATTATTGTCTTTATAAAAAATATATATTATTAAATCAAAAAAATGAATTAAAGTAATACACAAAAAATGAAATAGTTAGTTTCATACTAATACCAATATTTTCTTTTTATTTTTTTTATAATATCTTTCATATTTATATTTATTAAAAAATAAAAACATTATTGTTTTCTGAAACCACATAAAACCGTATAATAACATTAATTGAGACAAAATCTATTAATCCTAATAAATAAATAACTTTTAGGACACGTGTCATGTTTCTGTGCGGCAGTTCTTATTTTTTCCCGCCTAAACATGTATCCAGACACAATTTTCACTTACGGTTCAAATAGGTCTATTTAAGTGACATCTGTCCATTTAAATGTTTATTTTCCTGTTTTCGTGGTTTAACTGATTTAACTATGCGGTTGCCTCCAGACTTGCAACATAAGTCTGAAAAAATTCAGAGTTGTAAGTCTGAAAAAATTCAGAGTTGTAAGTCTGAATTTAACTTTGAAGTGGCCTTCAGACTTACAACATAACTCTGGAGAAATTCAGAGTTGTAAGTCTGAATTTATGTCTGGATTTAACTCTGGAATGGCTTCCAGACTTACAACATAACTCTGGGAAAATTCAGAGTTGTAAGTCTGAATTTAACTCTGGAGTGATCATCAAAACCGGGTTTAAAATTTCAAATTCGGATTTTTAAAGCATTTTTCATAAAGCAATATTACCCGGGAAAAAAATCAAGCTGACCTCAGCTCGACCCCAGCCAGGGGCTATGCCCCTTGGACCCCACCACCGGGGGCGTTGCCCACGGACCCCTGTCATTTAGGGGCTTCGCCCCTAAATCAAAATAAACTCAAACAAGTGTGCACTTCGCACCTTCCTTACCTGTTCGATATTTATCATGATTACATTGGTCAACAATTTAATCCTATTAAACTTAAATGACATTAGTGATACAAAACATCAACATGAAGTCATCAGATATTGGTTATTTCTCGGACTTACAACATAAATCTGCATTGTTTTGTTCTAAACTTAGTTATATAGTTTATTTCCAGACTTAAAATACAACTTTGAACTCCTCTTCAAAGTTACGTTTATGAGTTATAAGAAGTCAAAATTATTGTGACTCAGATTAAGGCTTGTAGCTACTTTCTAGACTTATAGGACAACTCTGAATTCCTCTTATTCAGAGTTAAGTCCAGAGTTATTTTTCAGCCTAACAATAGAACTCTGAATTCTTATGTTCCAGAGTTTTTCTCGTTTAAAATACCCCGTGTAATACACGAGGTCGAACCTAGTAAATAAATAAAAGAAAACAATAAAATCAAGATGTATATCGCTGTATTTTGCCCTTCTAATATGTGTATATCAAATATGATTTATAAAAACAGGGTTGGGTACCGGTGAAAATGAAAGTTAAAGTAAGCAGCGTAAGAAGAGATCTGCATTCTTAGATGGACATTAAGATGAGATGCACCAGATCAGTTCTCATATCAAACATGATTTATGGATAAGCTTGAGATTAAATGTGATCAATGATCCAGATCATTTCGTACGCTTTTCAACTTAACTCCCTTTCTAACATAATATTTCGCCTAAAAACATGTTATTAAAATAAAACAATGTATAAAAGTGTACAACAATGTTTAGGTTGAAAGTGGAAATATTTAAAAGATGAAGGGTTAAAATGTAATTGATCAAACTCGTTATGAAATGAAGATATTATGCTTTTGACCTTTTCGCGTCCTCCAATCCAATAAAAATGATCACACCCCCTTAAAATCCATCCGATACCTCGCCGGAAATTCCAACCTTTTCCGATGGCCGTTCTCTTGCACTCCATCTCCGGTTTCAGCCATGGTAAGACACCGACCAAGTTTAATTCCATCACAATTCCTAATACTATCGCTGCCGATTTTATCGGTGTCTCGAAAGGTAGAAACAACAGAAGAAGAATCAGCGTTAGGGTTTCATCGAGGATTAAGGATTTGGAGCCTTGGATTTTGAGTGACGTTACAGGGACCCGTAGTTCGGCGGCGACCTCGGTGAAGCCGAGCAAAGAGGATGAGGAGAAGCAGAATTATTATGTGAATACTGGAAATGCGATTCGGACGCTTCGAGAGGAGTTCCCGGAGTTGTTCTACAGGGATCTTAGTTTTGATATTTACAGGTATTATTCATTTTGATTTCTTTTGCTACGCTTTGTATTTGTTAATTGGTTTTCTGTTGTGAAATCTACTTGAGTTTAAATGTGTGAACTGAAAATAAGCGTAAGATGGGAACTAGAAAATCCGTTCTGAAATATAGCCCTAATTCGATGATCAATCAACGCGAATTTTCAAAAATTCATTTGAATCTGTCAAGTTTCAGTTCTAATAAGTTAGTCCAGACAATGGTATAGACCGATGAGGGCCATAGAATGGATGAAACCATTGACCATTAGGTGTAAAGGGTCATGCTACCGTGGTTTTCCGAGGTAAGTTTTGCAGCATGGGGTTCGTGGATTGGAATTGGAATTTTTACTTCGATTTTTGAATGCATCGTCTTGTGCCCGTGGATTCTATTTATGTTTTACACATGAGGTGTGCTACTTTCCACTGTTTGACTTAGGAGAAGTGGCTATGCTTGTACTAAGAACAACAAGTTTTAATTGATGATTGGTTCATGTCTATTATGAGTAACAACTCAGATCACTGTAGAACATATATGCTTGGCGACCGGTTAAAACACCAGTTTAGTGTTGCATTATTGGAACAAAAAGAGTTGGAATGGGAAAGGAAAGCATCAGGATGATCTTGCTTGGTGTGAAGGATCCTGGTTCAGACTATGAAGTACTTGGATCTAAGCTTGATTCTTTGTCATTCTTTTGGTAAACCTGGGTGTCTAGGCCAGCTTGCGTGCACCTCGACTAATTCCATGGGACTGTGGATGACAGCCAGAAAAATCTCAGTGACAATGAGGAACTAGCTACCTATAAGGAGGAACCCAAGGCCTAGCCTTTATTTGCTAGTTGAGCTGACAGGTATTTTGTAAACTAGTAAACAAAGTAAGGAGATGGGGCACACTAAGAAAGTGTGTTGGTCTAGTGACGAACATTTGCATTTTCCCCAGCAGCAATTATCAATCTAACAAATATTGGTTAAATTGGAAAGGATCTTATGCCGAGTCACAGGGGCATACACAGTTTTGCTATTTATTTGCTGCTGGACTGGTTTTAAAACATATGCAATAAACACTTGTTTGTTTGATCCATTCTTTGATTCTTGATGCATGGTTGATTAATTATTTATGATTTTATATTCTGTTTTGTTTATTGGTTCGAGTTAATTGTTGGTTCTAATGGGTATGAATCACTAGACAATAATCATATACAAACCCGTGAATAACCAATAAAAACCATTCAATGAGTTTGATTTTAAGTTATGAACTTATGATTCACATCGTTTCGTATGATTTGTTTTTTTTGTGTGTGTGTATGTGTGTGTGCCTTTCATATATAAACATAGCATGTTCTTTCCAAATGCAAACTAGTTTTGAACATTTCATATATGAAAAATCACTGTATGAACAATGCATGTTTCGTATGAAACCAAAATGGAAACCGGTTTGTAACATTTATTGGGTTTGTATTTGATTTACCCTCTGAATCACTATTCGAGTATGAATTGTTTTAAAGGCTCTTCACAGGAAAAAGATGCACTGAATCATAATCACAACCATTATGGTAAGAAAGAAAATTGATCCACCCTAATGGTACCAACACATTCTTGTTGCTAAATTTTTGTTCTTTCCAAACTAAGTAGACTCTAATAGTCCCAAAAATGATTATTTTTTTATTGCAACTACAATTAGCAGGTGATTTTCACCCAGGTTTTCGAGGTTGCTTGAATTTGTCCACAACTATTTGTCTTGTGAGTTCTGCCCGAAAAAGAAAAGCTTGATCTCTTTTATGTCTAGTGTTTTGTACTTTCAAGTTCTTTACAAGTAATGTATGAAAGAAAATCCTGATTAGTGCACGTATTTCATAGTATCAATTAGAAGTTTGAACTACAGCATGCTATATATGTCACTGATCGGAGTTATAATTTCTATAGTGTGCAGGGAAATATCTCAACCAGTAATCACAATTTGCATTGCTAATTTGCTACTTTTATATTTTCCTTCTGAATCAATCATTACACATTAATGTTCTGTAGCTAGCCTAGACAGAAGGAAGGGACCAGGAAAGGTAAAAGGATGGGGTAGGGTTAGTTGGTTCAGCTTGGGCTCGGACCTTTCAAGCCCGTCTACAGTGGGGAAAAATCGGTTTCGGGTTGAGAACGGGCCCAATCGGGCTTTTTCAGTCCAGGCTTTTTTGGGCTTAACCGTCCTATTTCAGGCTGCTCCTGCCCCCGAAATTTTGGCCTGGTCGGGCTTTAAGGCCCGGCTTGGGATTCGGGCTCACTCGGCCTGGGCTTTTTGGATCGCGCTGGACCGGGCTTCGAGTTTGGGCTCTTCGTGCATCTTTAGGCTTAGACTAGGGTGTGTCAGTATTTCTACCTTGGTTATTTTTTCTTGTAGCTTCCGTTTGGATGTTTTGATTGTTTGGATGTTTATCTGTCTGTTTGAATGTTGTTGGTTTTCAATTTTGGCCATGCCTTGTTCTTCATGGTCTTCCTCTTTTCTATTTCACTTTTAAGCAAGCTTTATCATTTCTTTTCGCACCTTTTCACAAGCCAAGGGTCTTCACGGAAATAGTTGCTACACTCTTTGGAGTAAAGGTCGGGTCTACATACGTCCCACCCTCTCCAGACCTAGGAGTGTTAACGAGTCGAGTTGCAGGTTATTCGAGCTCAGCTCGACAAAATATCACCAGGCTCGAGCTTGAATAACTTTTTCATTGTAGGGCTCAAACTCGAGCTCGGATATTTATTTCAATGTTCGAGCTCAAGCTTGATACTCTTTTTACGGGCTCGAACTTGAGATCGATTAGCTCGCTTATTGGCTCGATTTCATTAATTTTTATACTTCGATTATATGATTTATGAACATGTATGGCTCGAAAAAGTGTATGCTCGAACGACTTGGCTCGACACGACTCGAAAAGTTTAGTCGAGCTTTCGAACGAGATTAGTCGAACATGGGTGTTATGGAGCTCGACTCATTAACACCCCTACCCAGACCCCACCTCCGGGTGGGACATAATGGTTGGTTTGGTTTCTTTATGTTTTGTTATATGCTAGCATGAAGTCCTTGTTCGTTGTTCATGTCGACTATGATTCTGACTTTCTTCTTCGCGACAATAGGGATGATATCGTCTTCAAAGACCCACTCAACACTTTCATTGGAATCGAGAACTATAAATCAATCTTGTGGGCGTTAAAATTCAATGGAAAAATCTTCTTCAAGGCCTTGTGGATTGACATCGTGAGTGTATGGCAACCTTCCGAAAACACAATAATGATCCGCTGGATCGTCCACGGGATTCCTCGAGTCCCATGGGAAAGCCGTGGTCGGTTCGATGCCACGTCAGAGTACAAGCTCGACAAAGACGGTAAGATCTATGAACACCGTGTCCATAACATAGCCTTAAATGCTCCTCCAAGGTTTAAAGTTATATCGGTGAATGACTTAATCCAGTCTCTTGGCTGCCCCTCGATCCCAAGACCGACTTTTTTCGAGGTATCATTAGCCAGCTCGAAAACTTCATATTCATCTGCTTCCCCTTTGGAATCAGAGCTGGAATCATCGTCACGTAACAATTAGAGTTTGCGGTTTTCATGTGAACGAGAATTTTGGTCTAGTTTCGGTATTGTAAAGTATGGTACTGTTTTTACTGGAGTCGATTATATTTGGTGCCGCAACTAGGCTTTTGTCCGTATGATGGATGACTGTATATATTTTCGTGTATAGTTCGAACGTCATTTTTTTGTTGGAAGGTTTTAGTTGTGTTTCTTTTGTTGAGCGGACTATGGTTTTGCATTTGTTGTATGGGATGTCGGCTAGACGGTGGCAGTAGCCGGTTAGACGTGTTTGCATTTGGCGGTAACGATTATATGGTGTAAACGAACCAAGCCGAGTCTAGTTGAGTAGTAGGTTATTCGAGCTTGAGCTTGAGCTTGAATAATATTTGAGTTATCGAGCTCAATGCTCGTTTATAGGCTCGAACTCTCGATCAATTAACTTGTATATTGGCTCGAGGTTGATAATTTTTATATTTTCATTGTATAGTTTATAAACATGTAATCATGTTGGCTCGAAAAAGTGTATGCTCGAATGGCGAGGCTTGACTTGACTCGAAAAATTTCATCGAGATTTCGATCGAGCCAGGTCGAAAATACTCATCAATATAAAGTTAAACGAGTTCTATTTTTGGAGTTTTTTTGAGGGGTTAAACGAGAACATTTTCAACCTTTTGGAGTTTTTTTGAGGGGTTAAACGAGAACACATTTATTTTATAACAAATGTTAGAACACTTTTTATTATAGTCAATCACATGTGATATTGTAGTCCATCATATATGATACAAGAATGTTTATATTGAGTGTCCTACAAAACATAATTATTATCTAAAATGTAAAGTTTTGAACATTTAAGCATTTGGGTAACCGTTTGAAACCATGCTGATGTGACGAGTGATGGATTCATTGAGTTGAATAGCAAATAATGTTGAGTTGGATACCATATTATTCGTCACATCAGTATGGTAATTGTTCAATGCATCAACTGATTACCTGGATACTTAAATGTTTAAAATTTTCTATCCTAGATACCAAAATGAAAGTTTTAAAAATACATTACTTAAAATAGAAATACAGTTAAAGTACATTATTTTTTCATACAATTTATCATTTATTTTAAAGAAACTACTCAAAATTTGTTGGATAACGCTACAATGTAATTGATTGTATATTTCAATAGAATTTTATACAAACAACTTTAACACCCATCACATTCTATGATATGGGTTTTTACAATAGAAAAAAAATCTCAAACCATGTATACAATTTAGTTTACAGTTTTAACTCTAAAACACACCACATTACACCCTAATAAGTAATCATTATTTAGGTAAAAAGTTGATTACCAGCAATTCTAACCGGTCCTACATAGAATTCGTTTTTATGGACACCAATGTGAGATGACATATTTTGGCTCATTTAGCAGTTGAAGCCGAAGGACCTAGGATAGAACCATAGACTTATCTTGTATTTAAACAAAATCGTTCATTCATTTACCAACTGAGCTACAAAACCAACGACATTTTCATTATTATTTACAAAAAAGTATTGCTTTTCCATACACAAATCATGTAAGGTGGTATTCATTCAGGGACAGACCCAGAATTTTTTTCAAACACTGACATCATCTGACTATAAAAAAAATATAATGAAATTTTTTCAAACGGTGACAACATATATACAATTTTTTTTTTCCAATATGTTCATTATTATTTCGGTAAAAAGTTAATTACCGATAATTCTAACCAATCCTACATAGAATCCATCTTTAAAAACATCAATATGAGATGACATTTTTTAACTCACTTAGTGGGTGAAGCTAAAGGACCTAGGATCCAACCCTAGATTTATCTTTTATTCACCAACCAACTGAGCTACAAAACCGATGGTATTATTATTATTATTCTACAAACAATTAATGCTTTTCCATACACAAATGGACACATGTGGGGTGGTATCCATCCATTCTTTGTTGGGAATTTCAAGTAATAATTTAATTCATTATTAATGCTTTTTCCATTATTTATTATTATTATTATTATGGTATTTTGCAAATTTAGTGCTTATATTTTAGCAACAGTTTTTGGGTGGGAAATAAATGAGGTCCAAATGTGGCAGGGGCCACTGTTTTCCAATTTCAGTCCAGCGGTGGTCTGATAGGGATTGTTTTTCTATGATCTAATTTTACTTTCTACCCCTTTCACTTTTAACCACTTGCCATTTTTCAACCATTTAGATTGGTTTTTATCAACTTCACCCTACAAATATGTAATTTGTTCAAATTGCATCAAAACATAGTCAATTTTGCTTCCATTCTTATTTTTTTAAAAACATGACTTAACGGTCGTACGCAGATCTGACCTATTTTTTGTCGTCTAATGGTATACAATGGGAGACCAAGACTTTTTTACGAGCTTGAAGAATTGTTTTACGATCTTTATAATGGGTTGGGCTAAAAAACCTAGAAATCATTTTTACAGTTAAATTTTTTTTTTATATAAAATCACAAGTTATGTATGATAATTCAAAATACAGTACGTTTTTTTCAACTTAAAGTTAAACGTAAATACATAACAATGTACATGATTTAAAAAATTGTTTTATTAAATATGGAGCATTTATGTAAGAAATTGCCAAAAGGGATAATAAGAAATAGATCAATTAGGTTTTTAAAGGAGACTTAGATGTCGTTTATCCGGACAATTATCTGGTAAGCACTTACTGGTAAACGAACACTCTCACATACCTTATCGAGTAAGATTATAGTCCATCAAAATGACATCATATTATAACAATTTACCCGGTTAGCGGTTACCAGGTAAAAGTCGTCACTCTACTTACTGGGTAAGACTCTCGGTTTTTACCATCGCTTTTACAGTGTCAATTTTTCAGTCTTTGTCGTGTTCATCTGGTATGTTAAAATGACACCAATAAACACTTACCGTATACACGTTTGGCAAACAGACCCTTAATGTTATGAGTTATAATCAAGTGGAAGCTGGTAAGAATCAAGAAATTTCAGACTCATTTATAAGTTTTAATTATAAAAGTAATTAATTAATTAATTCTAAAAAAAATTAATGGGCTCAACCGGTATGTCCAATTTTTTTGGCATCATCCATTAATATAAACAAACCAGTCAGGTCCCTTTTTTTCAAAAAATAGTTATCCAAACCCGCTTTCCTAAAAGATAGGTTGTGCCGTACATGTAAGGACAAACCCATAAATTTGTTCAAACCATAGTACCGTTTGACTATAAGAAACAAATATATAGATGTTTTTCACAAAATCATCATCCGTCTGTTGGTTAGTTTATTGTTTTTCATATGCGAGACCTTGTTTTCAAGTCGTTTATTGTAATTATCTTCAAAAACATAATAGATCTGAAATTAAAAGTTAAAAACTAAGAAAGAAAATGATAGTAAAAATATTCAAACTCGAGTCTGGGATCGAAGATTTTTTTTTCAAACCAACTGTACCAAGAAAAACTTGTGTTTTCATTGTAGTTTCAAAATATATTTGGTGATACACAACAAATTTAATATTCTACTTAACGCTTAACCTTTTTAACAACGTTTTAAGAGTATAATAAATAAAATTTTAAATAATAAAGAAATCATTCGTTAGCTTAAAGTATAGGGTCCTTTTTGCAATTAAATCATAATTCAAGGTTTCCACCGAGCTTTAATGGAAGTCGCAAGTCTGGTTGATTTCGATTTCAACTACCTTTCACGACTAGCAATAAATTCCCTTCTTTCCATATGTTTAACTTGTAATTAACTCAACTTCACACTTTCCCCCAAATTCTTTCTCCAATCCAATCAAAACCACACGGATTTTTGATCTTCATACCGCATGCATAAGATTCCGAACTAATTTCGTACACCGATTTCATGAATTTGTGTTTTACGATCTACGCTAGGGTGTTTTGCTCAGAGGTCGGTGATCAAATGTTATTGAATTTATCTGGGTTTCTGTTTTAAGTGTGTGTGTGAGAGAGAGAGATGGAGGTGGAGGAACTAAATCAAGCAATGACATTTGATGAGGCGTCAATGGAGCAAAGCATGAGATTTGTTAATGCATTACAGGTTTAATTTCATCTATTTCATGTGATATCAGATCTGAGTTTATGATATGAAGTGAAATTTATATATGTTGAGTATGAAATCTGTTCTGTAAGCTTTAGTTTACTGTATTGGGGTTCTGTTTCGTATGTAGCTCAATGTGTGTTCATCTTATGTGAATAAATTATAATATTAGGGCACAAAAATCTTAATGAAGTTGAAATGTATAGAGTTCCAATTGAATGTAGGCTCGAGAAGTATTCAAACTTGTGACTAGCTCATACTACCCTGGTGGTTTGGGTCATTTAACATTTTGATTATCATGTGGAGTGAATTATGAAAGTAAATTTGAACGAAAAGAAGAATCGCTGTTCAGAAAATCATTCTTTAAACTCTCGAACAATCATAGGGTTTGCATTTATGGCGTTTGGCATCTCACTGAAGAATCAAAGAGGGGGGGGGGGTTGGCATCTCTCAAAAGTTTCCTTGTAACTGCAATATTAATAAAAACCCATGTTCCCAAATGTGTGACAAAATAAATAAAACAACGAAAACATAGCTGAATAAAATAAATTTATGGTACTTCCAATTCCTACTTAGTGAACAGTGAACTACATAACGAGGAATGGTGCAAAGGACAATGGAAATAGTTTCCAATGGGTTTTTAAATGCATGTCGATTGTATATGCAATCTATTTCTTTTGGAGATGTATCTTACTTAAAGTTAATTGGTGTCGGATTGGCATTTATATTCTAAATGACATTCTTCTTGAAGTTCTTTCATTAGTGTTAAAGTGTGCTATGAAAAGTCATATTCAACTTGTTACTTTTCCAAATTAGGGATGTGTTTATGCTATAACGACTTAAGGGTTTGTTGGAGGCTTTTAGATCTTCATTAAAATTGTAGATAATTGTCGCATTGTTAATCAGTTTTGACTCTTGTATGATGTTTTAGGAACTCAAGAACTTAAGGCCTCAGCTTTATTCAGCAGCAGAATATTGTGAAAAATCTTATCTACACAGTGAACAAAAACAGATGTAAGAATCATCTTACTGACTACCCATTAACTATATTGCTTAATCTTATGTTGAAATATAGGTGAATGAGTAGTTAACTTTTCAAATTGTCATACTTAACTTTTCATTATAAATAAATATCATCCTTGCCAAAAAAAACTCCAAAAACCGAACTGAACTGACCCGGTAAATCCCACTCGAAAGTAGGGTTTGTTGGGTGAGATGTACGCATACCTGATCTCTACCCGACCTCTACCCAACAGGTTAGAGCGGCTGTTTCCATGAAGACAGCCAAAGAACTAACATTTTGCAAATATATGAGCAATCATAAGGTTGGAAAATGTGATAATTTTCATGTGTCAAATAGTCCTCTCTTCTTCCTTTAGTAGAACCAGGAAACCACACCCGAGGAGACAAATTGCCTCCTCCCCGTGTTGCACTTCTTTAAAATTCAGTGAGCAACTCACAAGTGTTGGACTCAAACTTAGAACATATAGACTATCAGGGGTAAGTTTATAGTGCATGAGCTGGCCGTGCTTAGAAATACCTTATTTCAGTGTCAACTCTTTTGAATCTTTTCCTACTATTCCCTGATACTTTATACGAATTGTGCTGCAGGGTCCTTGATAACCTGAAAGATTATGCCATTCGAGCCCTTGTAAATGCTGTTGACCATCTTGGCACTGTTGCTTACAAACTGACTGACCTTCTAGACCAGCAGGCTTTAGAAATTTCATCAACAGAGTTACATGTTACATGTTTACATCAGGTAAGATATCTTGAACTTTCTTCCAAGAGGTCTGTGTCTCTGTGATACTAACCTAATTGAGTTGTTAGCCTTCTGACCATCTTATTTGTTTCCTTCGTTGCAAACAAACCACCTTTCTTAGAAAAATGCAAAACAAAAAGAACACCACACTCTCTAAGAACGAGGGATTTTGGACAAAGTTTGCGATGTAGAATTGGTTTGTTTTTCCATCCAGATTTCCACAATTTATCCCAAATCACTCATTCTTGAAACAATTTGTTGTTTCTTGGGCACTTCCGCAAGAATAACAGTTTTTTTGCAATGAAGAGCCAAACATGAGGGTTCAAAAAGTAAATGACACCAACACAATGTAACAATATTTTTTTTATGTTAAGCAACTTCTTACATGCCAAACATATACGGATAGAGAGGCTATCAGGCAGCAGCAATTATTAGCAGTTTTACCAAGGCATCACAAGCATTACATTTTACCTAGTAAGAATCTTATCCTTTGGAGACTTTGAAATACATAAATGGTGGTGGGTACAATCAATATGTAATGGCTTAGTCCTTTTCCTATTGTCTCTTCTTTCAAGCTAGATTCTGTCAGCAAAAAGGTCCATTTTAGCCCACAGATCCAAACTGATGTTAGACAAAGTCATCTTCAACCAAGACCTCGTCAATTTACTTCAGGTAGCAAACACTCTCTTCGTCTCAGGAACGTAGCAATACTTTTCTTTTCAGGATATCGATGAAAAACACAACATTTCCTTCCTGGGAACTTTGCAAGTTATAATTACTTATTTGCCCTTTATTGTCATTGCAAACTAATTGATGCCCGTATTGAGTTGGGGCTTACAAGATTACCTAAGTTTGTCATTCTTAAATAGTGATTGATTTCCATTCTCACAAGAACAACGGTTAGTTTGTACAAAAACCACGTGTGATGTATACAAAAGGTCAGTGGCTTCTTTTTCCAAGAAAAAGGTCCATGGCTCCTTTTATTTAGGGGTTTTTCAGATACATAACAAATAGTCAAACATTTAGTTAAACTTGTACCAAGTGAAACATTGCAACTTTCACGGGACTATCGGAGTTCTTTCTAATATTAGCTTGTCCTGTATTTGCATTTTTATAGAGGTAAGGTCTGCATACATTGGGTTCCACCTCCAGGTGGGATATATTGGGTTCGTTTGGTTCTATTTATGGAATTATAAAATTCTGAGTTCGTTTGGTTTGGTTTGGTTTGGTTATACACTTATACAAACCAAACCACACCACACCAAACAAAGCCCAACATATCCACACGAAGATGGGGTGTTGGGCGTGAAATTTATGCAGACCTGACCTCCACCCCAAAAGGCAGAGCGGTAGGTCATATACTTGTACATTGTGGTTAATCCAGGTACCCCAGCTGCAAATACTCTTTCTTGGCATTTAGCGACTGAAACCAAGTCTACTTTGAAAGGGAGTTCACGCCCGTTGATGAGGTAATCCGTGATACTATCACATAGTTCTCTGTGCTAACAACAAAATATTTCAGGTTTGCATTTGTTTATATCATTATCCATTCTCTGTTTTGTGGGTCTTGTCTCCATTTATTTCTCAAATCAAGTAAACGAATTGGGACCCACAAAACGGAAATGACAATAACAAAAACAAACAAAGCCTAACTGTTTCCTGTATCTCTAGCCCAACGACTGTAAACATAATGATTGTTTAATATTTCCAGCATTGAAGATTCCAAAACGTCTCGGCGTACTCCTACATCTTTTCACACATCCAGTAAGCATGAGTTTGATAAGCTTATATTTGGCAGATATTGGTCACGAGAAATTGAATGTTTGGTTTTTCATATGTAGATGCCGAAGACGGTACGCGGAAAAAACCCTCGGCGGATCATCTTCAGTTGCCGAATGTAGGGCCAGCTTCAAGTACAGCTATGCAGACACTTGGCATCACACGACGGGTATATCAAAATCAACAAAAGATGTCAAACATGCCCTGCAATTTTTTACGGGAAAAATTGCATCAAAATGCAACGAAGTTTGCTTTAGTTCCTATTTAATGTGACAAAGAATTGTTTTTTTTTTTTTTTCAATCAATATAAAGAAGTTTCAAAATATTGTGTTTTTCACCCATTTTGATTGATAATCTGCTGACCTTGTAACATCTAATTATGTGGGTTTCAAGTTTATCGTCCACTTCACTGTAATCCTTTTGTAAATGGCTATTCACGTCATTTAAAGTTACAAGGTTAGCCGGTTACCGGTTAAAAGATGCACAAAATAGGAAATTTTGAAACTTTGTTATATTAATGGAGGGAGAAAAATATTTTTTAACTAAATAGGAACAAAACAAAACTTTTTTGCATTTTACGCTTAATATTCAGTTTGATGTTGCCCCACAACTAAAAGGGTGTTTTAGATATTTGACAAAATACGTTTTGATGAAATCTCGTTGTGACAGGATCCGAGTGAGGTTCCGAAGCCAATGACACCATTCCGATCATTTGATAACCCGAGACGTGATAGTGTGCGTGGACCTGCTCGCAGCAAGAGTCTCTTATCGGCTTTCTTTGTCAAACAAAAGACAGCCAAACAAGCCATTTCATGAAAGGTACAACTTTTGTTACATACGATCATTGGAGCATCTCCGACAACTACTCTAAAAATTTCTGTAAAATAGAGAACCAAAAATTAAAATCTCTAAAAAAATCACACTCAACTTTAATAAGAATACTCTGTTTTCGATATTTAAATTTTAATTGTATAATTAAAATATTATATAAATTCATTATCTCAATACACCTTAATTTTTTTTAAAAGAAAATAACGGTACATTCGACCTTATTGGTGGAAATAATGAAAATAGTATTTCTATTTCTTCGAAATTGAGTTTTAGAGAATTCTTCAAATTTGGAGATTTATAGCTTCTCTATCTTGTTTCATCTGTTTTAGAGTAGTTGTTGAAGCAAAATAATCTCTAAAATCTCTAATTTAGGTGTCGTTTACTAAACGCTTACCCGGGTAAGCGCTTACCAAGTCACTTTACTTTACCGGATGAATATGGCAAGGATTAAGAATCTTACCCGGTAAGAGCGAAGGCAAGAATCGAGAGTCTTACCCGGTAAGTGAAGGGCAACCACTCTTACCATGGTTAGCACTTACCGGGATAAATTGTTGCATACGATGCGTTTTAGTGAATAAAATCTTACCCGGTAAGTAAATGATAATGTTGAATTTTACCGGTTAGTGTTTAGGTATGTGGCCCCTTAGAAGTAAAAATGTAAAATAGTCACCAAAATCTCTAATTTAGAATAGCTATTGGAGTAAAATGGTCTCCAAAATCTCTATTATTTTAGAGTAGTTGGAGAGGCTCTTATATAACATTATTGCTCTACATCATAATTCAGTCATTCCCACCATCAATTAAGTCCCACATCAGGTAGACTTGAATTAGTGCTCCTGAAGAAAGCTCTTTTGGAGCGTAATATAACATAGTTCCACATATTTTTCAGATATCAAGTCTTGTGATTTTGTTAGGGCAAATTGCATGAAAAAGTAACGTACTTTAACTTGATTCCTATTCTGGGTAACGTACTTTCAAAACTTCCATTTTGGTACTTAAGATGTAAAGTTTTAAACATTTAAGTACTCGGGTAACTGGTTGAAACATTAACCGGTTACCATGCTGATGTGGCGAGTGATGTGGTATCCAACTCAATATTATTTGCTATTCAACCAATTTCATCCCATCACTTGTCACATCAGCATAGTAACCAGTTATCTGGGTACTTAAATGTTTAAAACTTTACATCTTAGGTACCAAAATGGAAGTTACGAAAGTACGTTACAAAAAATAAGAATCAAGTTAAAATACATTACTTTTCATGCAATTTGCTCATTTTGTTACAATGTAGTCATTATATTTAATAATCAAATAACTTTATTGAACTGTGTAGGGAGGATGAGATCAACGGTTACAGGTTGTTGTAGGAATAACGTTGGAAAAGAAGGCGGTCGGAATGTTTTTCGTTAAACTAGTGTTGAGTATGTAGTTGTAAATGTTGTAAGAAATGGATAACATTTGTGTAATAAACAGGACTTAGATGATTTTAATCCATGCTCATGGGACCCATAAATTCCTCTTCATATCACATAATTCTTAATTGTTTCAAAATAATTGTTCATATTTTTATTGCAGTATGTCTCAAAATAAATGTCTATTTTCTAGTTTTATTCTTAATAGATGGTTGTTAATCTTTCCATCATTAAGGGTATGATTATCGTTTAGTTAATAAAAATGTATAATAATTACATATTTTTAAAACTATGTGTGTGTTTTTTACGTGTACATTCATTTTGGGAAGAGGAAGTATATAGTAGTCCACAAGATGTCATCTTATGAGGTGGCATCATTATACTGGTTAAGAACCATCATGGAGGTAAATAGTGTCTCCCAAAAGTATGTGGGTGGTAAAGATGATTAAAAATCGGTTCGAAACCAGGCCCGGTCCCAGACACTACTTCTGTAACCGGTCCCAGTCTCGCTCCCAACCAAAAACCCAAGGCCCGATCAAGGTGCTTTGTAAGCGGTTATGAGGATTGGTCACGTCTGGGTCCCAAATCGATCCTAAGTATTTTCTTTAAATCGGTTTTTTTACATAATTTTTTTTGAAGTTTTAAAAAAAAACACAAAAGTGCATTTCTAATACATTTGAAAATATGTGATTTAGTCAATTAAATACACATAAAATATTTTTTTTTTGTGAGAGTACGAGCCGAAATAATAAATTATAACAAGAATTGTAATTCTTAAATAAGGATATTTAAAGATATTTCTTAAATAAGCTAAAAGTATAATATAGTAGTTTTATTTTTGATAATTAATCAAAATATTTAATTAATTTTTTTAAAATGAAATATTTAATTAAAATTAGTTACCTAATATATCAATTATCTAATAGACATCGTATTTTAAAAACGTTATTGAATCAAAGTGTATCATAGTGATAACGTTCACAATGTATTTTCTTTGTTTTATGAAATGTATCATAGTGTGCATTCTTGTTATTTTCATTACTTTACAAAGAGTATCACATTGGGCATCTTTTATGTATATCTGAGTATCATAATAAATATCGTTTGTATGTATCATACTGTGTATCTTGTGTTCACATAAAGTTCATCGAAATAGGGTTTACCGAATAAGATTTGCCGGAGAGAAGAAATAAGAGAAATGAGAGAGGATATTTATAGAATCCCTAAAATGTCTTAATTAATATTTTAAATTAAAATTATCAAAATTATATATTTTCTATTTTAACCTTAATTTATGGTTGTTGAGATTGTAAAATTACCAAAAATAAACAAGTTTGGAATCTATTCCATCCAAAAAAAAGTATTCAAAAGACATAAATACCTTCTGCTACTGTTAAACCCTAGCCGCTGCTTTCACTGCTAACTTCTGCTTTCATCTTCCATCGAACGAACGCTCATCTCTTCCATCGAACGCTGCTTTCTATCGATCGAACGCTCCTTTCATGAACACTGTTTTCTATCGATCGAACAGGTATTGCTTTGATTCTCAAACTTGTTTCTGCTTTCATCTCAAGATATGAACCGCTAGCTTGAAAGAAGAGACAATAGAAAAAGGACTAAGCCATTACATATTGATTGTAGCCACCACCATATATGCATTTCAGAGTCTCCAAAGGATAAGATTCTTACTAGGTAAAATGTAATGCTTGTGATGCCTTGGTAAAACTGCTAATAATTGCTGCTGCCTGATAGCCTCTCTATCCGTATATGCTTGGCATGTAAGAAGTTGCATAAAAAAATTGTTACATCGTGTTGTTGTCATTTACTTTTGAACCCTCATGTTTGGCTCTTCATTGCAAAAAAAACTGTTATTCTTGCGGAAGTGCCCAAGAAACAACAGATTTTTTCAAGAATGAGTGATTTGGGATAAATTGTGGAAATCTGGATGGAAAAAGAAACCAATTATACATCGCAAACTTTGTCCAAAATCCCTCGTTCTTAGAGAGTGTGGTGTTCTTTTTGTTTTTGTTTTGCATTTTTCAAAGAATGGTGGTTTGTTTGCAATGGAGGAAACAAATAAGATGGTCGGAAAGCTAACAACTCAATTAGGTTGGTATCACAGAGACACAGACCTGTTGGAGGAAAGTTCAAGATATCTTACCACAGACCTCTTGGAGCTATGTAGATTGGAGACTGTGGTCTTTAGGACTCTTCAGAAATCAGACTTCAATTCATCTCTGGACTCTGGAATGAGTAGTCTTTCCTCATTTCATGCTTAGATGATAATAAGAAGTAGAAATATCTTGCATTCTTTAATTTCTTTCTATGCTAATCATCCTCCCAGTATGCATCTTTTGACTCAACTGGAAACACACTTATTAGCTCCGGAGGACTTAATTTTCTAGTATTTTACCAGAGTGTAATCTTAACATCTTATAGGTGTAATTGTCTATTATTCATCCATCCAATAAATGTTTAACCCAACCGAACCGAACCAACCCAATTTGCACAAGTTGGGTCTGATTATACTTTAAAAAAGTTTTGAACGGTTTGAGATTTTTTAGGCCTAAGTAGTTGTATGGAGTTGTTTAAAACCTCTCAGGCCAACCCATGCACATCCCCACTTTGTCCATGTGCACCATGCTTATAACATCCACATGTCTAATTTGCTGATGTTTTTTCGTATTTATATTGTAGGCATTCAATCGTGTGGTAGCTTATTACAAGTTCATTTTAAGAATAAGGTTGGTTCTCTACCAAAGATCTTTCAGCATCTCTGGGCATCATGAGCACCACTACAGTTGGAACGAACCTAGAGATTTCTAAGTACGCCGTTAGACCCTCTTGCCAGAAATCATACAGCTCTTCCTTTTATGCAAGCACATGCAAGTTTTTTTGCTTGTCTAGGAGATGTACACCATTATCGCTCACTTCAAGGAAAGTAGAGAACAGAAAATATTCAAAAAATGAAATTGTATGCTTGGTTAGCAACAATCTTGGGGGAACTACGGAGCAAGAGGGTCTTACATATAAGGAGGCTGGTGTTGACATAGATGCAGGATCAGAGCTTGTACGAAGGATTGCAAAGATGGCACCTGGAATTGGAGGCTTTGGTGGACTGTTTCCACTTGGTATGGTTTATTAACGATGGATATTTTCTTTCTTGTATTCCTTACACTAATAGTATTTGTATTGATTGCTTGTGGTGTAATGTATAAAATCCAAACAAGTGATAGGAAATTGAGGACATTGTTTAAAATCTTTTATATTCCCATGTTTTCTCCTTGTGCTTTATATATTTGACTTCAAAAAGAGAGCAAACTTTCAATTATTGTACGACTTTATGTGTAACGTTTCTCATTTTTTTGAGCAGGGGATTCATATCTTGTAGCCGGTACAGATGGCGTGGGAACTAAACTTAAGCTGGCATTTGAGACTGGAATACATGATACCATTGGTATTGATTTGGTATGGTAGAATTTACATCTTCCCCTAATTATCTTGTATGAGTAATGTCATTACTGACAAACTTTATCCTTAGGTTGCAATGAGCGTTAATGACATTATTACCTCTGGAGCAAAGCCTTTGTTTTTTCTTGATTACTTCGCTACAAGCCACCTTGATGTTGATCTTGCTGAAAAGGTGTATAGCCTTGTCCTTGCATAAACGATTAGAAATATTCCGTTGGTCCCGAAATAAGTGACCACATTTCTATTTTAGTTTGTCCCAAAATAAGCGTCAACTCTCAAAATTAAGTGCCTACATCCCAATTTTACCATTATGAGAGATGGAGAATTCATTACTCTCTCTATTATAAGGGTAAAATTGGTATTTAGTTAATTAAAAAGTGTAATAGTTAAACATTTCTAAAACTGTGTGCCTTTTTCATTGTGGACATCTATTTTGGGATGAAGGAAGTATTAATCATGGTGACGACAGACGAGAGCTAATTTTGTGATTCTTCAGGTTATAAAAGGAATCGTTAATGGTTGCCAACAATCTGATTGTGCCCTTCTGGGGGGAGAGGTAACTTCGTCATGTATTTATTTGGTTAATTTAGTGATTTTGTGGCAGTGAGTACTTTTGCACTTCGATTTGTTAATGCCAAGTATTTGGTTAAGTTTGCTGGCATATGATTAATAGTTAATATTCGTTACCTTACACAAGTATTAGTTTCTCCCACTCTTGTTTAGAGGTGCTACGGTGGGGATCCACTTTTGAACTATCGACTTATTTGAATCATCGTTCCAGATTTTCTGTTGCAACAAGCTATCGTTCTTGACTTGTAAATATGCAAAAAAATTGTGAACACTCCTTGACTAGTAGCAATTGGATTTCGGTTCTAAAAAGAATCCTTTTGAGATTCTGCCTTCCAGCATAAACATACTGTGTGGTTTCCGGGAATTTAAAACTGGATTTCCTCCATAAATTATCCTGTAAGGAAGAATGGTTTGATTTGTAAGGAAGCTGTTGTTCCAGATTTATTGTTCTTGACATGCAAGGAAGAACAGTTTGACAAAAGATTAGAAGTGCGTTTTTTGTTTTTACATTTTAACAATCTATCTTCACTCATTATTGCAGAATATAGTGTTTTCTTTGGGATTTTCTCAAAAACAGTAGCTAGTTTGCAATGAAAAGCCAAAGTACGAACCAAAGGGCCTTTAGCCTAGCGGTATCGTAGCCCTTGGCCTTCTAGGAGGTCAGGGGTTCAAACCTCACCATCGGTGAGGAGGGTGTGTGAGTTTATTTGTTGCATTTGCCGTATATAAATGTTATATACTTCAAAAAAAAGAAAAAAGAAGCCAAAGTACGACATGGTTCAAAAAGTTAATCACTCGTTTACTTTTTAAACTTTCTCCGTGGCTTTTAATAAATTGGCAAGAAATGTTATTACAAGACTTGTAAAATTCAAAGGAAAACTTCATTGCATTTCTTTTAGATACGATTTAGCAACTTACTCAATGCACTTTGTATACGGTTAAGTTCTGTTGTTTTTGGCTTTCAGACTGCTGAGATGCCAGATTTTTATGCAAATGGTGAGTACGATCTAAGTGGCTTTGCAGTTGGCATTGTGAAAAAGGAGTCTGTTATAAATGGAAAGAACATTTCGGTTGGAGATGTGCTCATTGGCCTGCCATCTAGCGGAGTTCACTCAAATGGGTTCTCTCTTGTTCGAAGGTTGCCATTTTTAAAAAAACGGACCTTCATATGATCTAAACTGCACTTAATTTGTAGCATTTTAATTTCTTTATTCTCATATATTAGTGTCTATATATCGTTCTAGGGTGCTAGCTCGAAGCAGTCTTTCTTTGAAGGATAAACTCCCTGGTGAATCCATTACATTAGGCGAAGCTTTAATGGCGCCAACTGTAATATACGTTAAACAGGTCATCCGTTCTTCTTCTGCATTTTTTTGTTAATATTCGTTCCTTTTTTTCCTTCTCATTTTTTGATTATGTTAATGTAGGTGCTTGATATTATCAGCAAGGGGGGCATAAAAGGAATTGCCCACATTACTGGTGGCGGATTTACAGATAATATTCCTCGAGTTTTCCCTAAAGGCCTTGGCGCTCTCGTTTATGAAGACTCTTGGCCAGTTCCTCCTGTCTTCAAATGGATCCAAAAGGTATGGTTCTGATTTGCAACCTTGCTTCGATATATGAGGGCAAAATTTAATTACATTAGGGAATAGGGTTTTAGTATGTCTAATTACAATTTTGCCCTTAATAATACTGGCAACCAAGTTGATCGGAATCGATTTGATTCTTGTGCATTTAGAGGAATCATGATATGTACCTCCTGTCCCAAAATAATTGTTCACGTTTCTATTTTAGTTTGTCTCAAAATTAATGTCCACTTTCAAAAGTAAATATCTACTTTCCAATTGTATCCTTAATTACGAGACATAGGAAATTCATTACCCTCTATTATTAAGGGTAAATTGTCAAGGGTAATAATTACACAGATCTAAAGCTGCCCTACTCGTTGCTGACATTTATTATCGGACGATGGGAGTATTTGTTAACAAGCGGCTACTTATTTTTTGTTGCAAACAAATGTTTGTTCTTGAGAAAATGATGAAAAAGAAAGACCGCTCGGTTCTGGACATGAAAGCCATTTAAAATGGATTTTTGCATTTTATGTTTTATGAGTTGTCAAAAATTGTTTATCGTTGAAAACTACTCCCTTCATCTCAAAATAAGTGTCCACATTTCTATTGTAGTTCGTCCCAAAATAAGAGGGCGTTTGGTTCGCTGGAATTCGCCAGATGGTCAATTCGGTTGACCAAATTCCATTCCAATGTTTGGTTACCCATGGAATGGAATTGAATTCCAAACATTCCTCGTTTAAGGATTTCACCATTCTTTCATAAAAGAGATGGAATTGAAATCCATTACATCCAAAATTTCATAAATGACAAAAATACCCTCATTACAACTTAATAACCCTAGGCGCACCTTTTCCATTCTCATCTACTGCTTCCAATATCGAACTTGGTTTCTCTCATCTTGCACGACTTGTTTCATCTTCATCATTGATGGAAGACTGCAGATATGATTTCTACGTATGATATCTGCTTCTGATTTCGATTTCCGCATACGATTTCTTCTTCCAATTTCGATTTATGCATACGATTTTTGCTTCCAATTTCGATTTATGCATACGATTTTTTGCTTCCGATTTTGATTTCTGCATACGATTTCTGCTTACTGTTTTCTATTTCTCTGCGATTTCTGTTTCCGATTTTTGTTCTGATTTATGTTACTGTTTCCTATTTCTGTTCCTAGATGTCAGCCAAACAGAGCTCACAAAAATCTAAAGGTCAAACAATCTGCTCATTAAATGTTAATTTTATTAGTATGTGTAATCAAAAAAATTAAAAAGATATCAAAGGGTATTTTTGTCTTTTTTTCATCATTCCATTCCGATTTTGTTGTAAACCAAACAGGCAGATACCAATTCATTGGACAGATTACATTCCGTTCTTGTGAACCAAACACTTGGTCAAACCTGATAACATTCCATTCCAATTCCATTAACAGATTCCATTCTTTCAGAAATCATTCTGCAAAACCAAACACCCCCTAAGTTTATACTTTTAAAAATAAGTCTTTTCCAATCCTGTCCATAATTATGAGATGGAGGAATATATTACCCTTTCTGTTATTAAGGATAAAACTGTCATTTAGTTAGCAGAAAAGTGTAATATTTACACATACTAAAACTCTACTTTTCCATTATGGACATTTATCTAGGGACAGAGGGAGTAGTGTTTTTTATACATATTTTCGGGTAGTTCACAACAAAAAGTTGATCACCAAGTTTATAACAACATAATGCTCTGCTTTTTCTTTTCTTTTTCAGGCAGGAATGATCGAAGATGCTGAAATGAAGCGAACTTTTAATATGGGAATCGGGATGGTTCTTGTTGCTAGCAAAGAGGCTGCCGAAAGGATACTTAACGAAGGCGAAACGGCATACCGTATTGGTGAAGTCATAAGCGGTGATGGTGTAAGTTACCGATAACAAGTTGCTCTCATGGTCCCTTCTTTGAGGTACGTGATTTATTAACAAAAACGTGCAGGATTTGCTCATATTGTTGTTTTAGCGTCGTATTTTCCAATTTTGGAGATGAAAAACAAATGTTTCAGAATTTTGCGACTCAGAAGCGCGCACTTGTGTGTGTATTGAAGTTGTTTTTAAAAGATTTTTTGTATTATCGTATATTAGTCGGCTATCGAGTCTTGTATCCATGGAAATCGTAAGATTCTTGGCCAAAGATCATGCAAATCCGTGAAAAGTGCAGTTTTTCTTCGAAAAATCACTTCTTCGGTCGAGAGGGCGTTAAATATTTACGGTCTTAGCAAATAGTTGTTTAAAGTTAACGATGGTAAATTCTGATAAGCTAGTTGGAAATAAACAAACATACGAACAAACGTGGTACAACAAAATATGTTAGGATGTTCGTAATGTAATTGCTCGCTCGTTTATTCCACCCTCCATCCTTTTACGTCATCTACGAATCCTTAATCCTAATGTGATCTTAGGGGCCGTTTACGAAATGCTTATTCGGTTACGTGCTTACCAAGTCGCATACTTTACCATATGAATATGGTAAAGACCAAGAAGATTATTCTGCAAGAGCAAGACAAAGACCGAGAATCTTATCCAGTAATTGAGGGCAATGACTCTTACCACGGTTAGTGCTTACTGGGTAATTTTTTGCATATGATGCCATCTCGGTGGACTAAAATCTTACCTAAGTAAGTGATGGTATTGAATTTTACTGGTAAACGCTTACTGTGCAAGTGTTTGGTAAATAGCCTTTTACTCTTGTGTCTCTAGAAATTCTTAACTCTTGTCATATGTCATGTCCTCTAAAATGCCTAAAGTTTGTATGTCCAACCTAATTTGTTAATCCTACGTTCTTCTCGTCTCCTTGACTGTCAATGTTTATATCCGCATCGGAGTTGCTATTTGCAGCTGCCTCCTACGAATGTGACCAAATCACTGCAATTAGAGGTGTATATGATGCGAGTCGAGTTTGAGTATATTAATATACTCGACTCAAACTCAATATCCATTTCTCAAGCTCGAACTCGACTCTAAAACTTGCGACTCGATTGCAATTTTTACGCTCGAACTCGAATCAAACTCGAACTCGATTGCAATTTTTTACGCTCGAACTCGATTGCAATGTTTTACGCTCGAACTCGAATCAAACTCGAACTTGATTGCAATTTTTTACGCTCGAACTTGAATCGAACTCGAATTCGAATTCGAATCAAGCTCGAACTCGAATTCGAATCAAGCTCATCCATCGAAATTTATGAAACTTTAGGGTGTCTTTTATCAATTATAAAACTTAAAGGCGTTCTCTTAATTTTAAAAAACTAAAGGGATGCACCTCAAGCTTCATCATCAAAAAGACAGTTACAAATTTCATTTATCTCTCTCTCTTTTTATAACATCTCTTCATCTTTCTTTTAATATCTCTCTTTTAATGTGAGACAATTTTACTAAGACTTTTTATAGTTTTTTCTTTGTCTTTTTTAATTATGATTTTAATAGAAAAAATTATTGATTAATTTTTATAGTTAAAAATGTACAATATTTTTCAAATATTTAAAAATATAAGATATTTTTATTACATTATATTATACATTTTATATTATAAAGCCGATTATATTTTTAAAAACTAATTATATATAAAAAAAATCAAGTATCTCACGAGCTATTTGAGTCGAGTTTTGATCAAGTTGATCTCAAGTAGCTTGCGAGTTGTCTCGTATCATTTACACCTCAAACTGCAATATTCTCTGTCTAAACTTTTTTTTTTGAAGTATATAAATATTTATATATGACAAATTAAACTCATCATCCTCACATTTGATGAGTCTTGAACCCTTTATCTCAGAAGGCAGGGTCACTAGATACTGTTATGCCACTCGTAATAGTGCAACTTCTGACATTACCCGAAAGACATACAGTCGGTATTTTCCAAAACTTTCAAACGTTTAGCTAAAGCTCCTCTATATTTAATGTTTTTGCTTCAAATAAAACGATTCTTGTGGATATGAATAGATACTACAAACATCATGTTATAACAAACCGTGTTTCGTTAATTTGTATAAATTGTGTTAAGTGAACTTTGGGTAGGACTGTGCATAACGTGTTTGTATCATATGCTTAACCGACTTGTACCTCAGACTAAATTGTGACGGATTACCATACAAGATGCCACACACGCACAAAATAAAACTAAACTTAAAATAAAATGTCGAGTCGAAGTCCTATTACAGTACAAAGTTGAGAAACTAGACTTGAGGGGCCAAATGGAAAATTTGAAAATATAAATACCCTAAAATCATAGGAAAAAGAAAACTCTAATACGTATTATTTTTTGTCTCTTGTTTTCTCAAGAACCTCCGTAGGTGAAGTAAAATCAAGTCAAGATATCATCAGTTGGTTGAAGGTTTGGAAGATTAAAGCTTAAAAACTCAAGGTATGTGTATAATTTCTAAGCTTTCTTAAGTTGAAATTCTGATTAGGTTAATGCTTCAATACATGGGTTCGAGATTCTGTTTAGGCTTGAAATTGTAAGGAGATTGAAGATATTCGAGCTTGTTTGAAGTTGAAATCATCATTGGAATCAAAATATGTTAATCTCTTGGTAGAAACTGAGGTTTTAGTTAATTTTAGGTCTCACATACTGAATTGTATATATGAGGTTAAAGTGTCTTGATTTTATGCTTAGAAGGTCAATTAGAATGAAGATAAACATTGGTGTTATTAGCAAATAGAATGGAATAGTGAATGTTTTGGTTGTAAAATTCGAAGCTGTGTGCAGGGGAGGATCTGCAATTATAGCTTGTTTGCAAAATTTCGTATAAAATCATTCGTTGGTCCAAATTAGATGTGTAATATATCGTTGGAAAGCTTGAAATGTCTACTATATCTTTGTAGTTTACACGAAGAGCTGATTCTAAATCTAAATAGCTCAAAATCTTGAGTTTCTAGAACTGGTCATATAGAACTCGGCAATTGCACTCTTTTTTAAAACAAATTCATAGAAAATTGGCCATTGCTCCAAATCAGGTGAATTTTTGTGCTATTAGATTCCTAAGGTTGTTGCCTCTTAAAATGTGTAAAACATCAAAAATTTAGAGGTTCAAAAGTTGATATGTGCAGTAATTTGAGTTGCAGTTGTTGTTTGTACCTTGTGTATGTCCGGCTTGTACCATTTGAGGAACCTATACAAATCAAACCTGAATATATCTAGGACTATTATAGATGTAAGAAGAAGTAGAAACAAGGGTCTAAGTCTTATATACTCAAGTATATATGTTGGTTAAGTAAGTGGTAATGGATTAATTGTTTATGTAAAGGTGACTTTGGTGATTGGTATCAACACTAAGGACATCCTAAACCCGTGGTATTCCATCAACCACTATTCAGGTTCGGAGATCATACCTCATTTGATACGGGGATAGCCATTTGCATAAGGCTTCCTAATCCGGATGATCTGTGATAAATTCCGAATAATTGGTTCCAAATTTTCTTTATGCTTATTAAATGTTATGAACCTTGTTTTCTTTTGAACTATGATTTATATTCTTATTTGGAACATGAATCACTTGATCGGTTGACTTGTTAGATTGTATCTATTGTGAACTCTTACTATAAACTCAAGATGGGGAGCACCGGTATTGAGATGCTTCCATGGTGGCTAAAATTATCATGACGTCCTCAATTATATATAGTCCTTAAAAGCGGACTTGATAAGATACCGGTCAATTAGAGGGCATATGGATCGATCCTAGGAACCGTTATCGGATTGTTATGTTGTGCTCACACCTCTTTCTTCACTCATGCCCAAATGGACTGATCATCCTTTGGGAACAACGCGTCCTTGTGATGCTGTTTGGTCTTTCGAATCTTTGATATGCCTTCGGGGCATTTTGACTTTCTTTTGGATTATCACTTAACGTTATGAATTGTTTTTGAGCTTGTTATCTCATATTCATGGTTTAGTTATTATTATCTGTTCACTGAGCATTAAGCTCAACCGAGATTTTCTTTGTCCTCAACAGGTACATGACTTAGTAGAGATTTTGGGATGAGAGTTATGAAGATGACAATACTGAAGATAACTTATTAGGACATAACCTATTGGGACATACTTTTGTTAAATTTTTGATGAATAATGTAGATATACTTGTATTTTGGGACCATATTTTGATACATGTTATCTCCGTTTATGGTTATGAATTTATCTTTTCGTAAATTATATTAGTTGCGTTGTTTTATATAATGCGTTGAATTGTATTTCTTTTAAACCAATTGTGGCGTCTTCCGTCTTTAACTATGCTATACAGGGGTGTTACAAGTTGTTGTATCAGTGTTACAGGTCATGATTCTATGGTACAATTTAGGTTTGATCTGTGAAAAATGGGTAGAACTAAGATAGGATTGTCCTAGGCTATATGCATGTTAATTATTTGAAATCTTGTATGTTCCGTTTCTTATTAAATCTAACCAAGCAAATGGCTTCCCTGTTATTTGTGTTAGTTCTAAACGCTGCCAAGAGAACTACTGGCAATAACGGTAGACCTAGGAGAAACTGAACTGGGTCAAAAAATGAAACAAATCCTCCGCAAACCATTCAACTTGATCCTAATGTGATGACAGCTGTCCACCAAATAGTTAGCGAGATGCTACCGGTATTATAGCACAGACAATGGAAGCATTACGTCAGACTGGCTGTAATAACGCGGTCACATTACTGACCATTTTATCGTTTAGGGGGCATCTGGTTCGTCGGAATCCGTCGGAATCGGATGGAATTGGAATGGTAATTCCGTTGACCAAATTTCATTCTAACATTTGGTTGCCCATGGAATGGAATTGAATTCCAAAGATTCCCAAATTTGAGGAATTCACCATTCCTTAGTAGATCTGACGGAATTGAAATCCATTCCATCCAAAAATGTTTAAATGACAAAAATACCCTCATTCCTCTTTTAAACCCTAGCCGATGTTTTCTTTCATCGAAGCTTGAACGCCTGCTTTCATCGAAGCTTGAACGCTTGCTTTCATCGTTGCATACTGCTTCTTTCATCGATCGAACTTCGAACGCTTTCTGCTTACTTTCATCGTTGCATGTTGCTTGCTTTCATAGATCAAAGGTCGGTTTTCTCATCTACGAACCGGTTTTCTCAAACCTGAACCCGTTAATTGCTTCGATTTCTCAAACCAAAACATGTTTACTGCTACGATTTATGATTTACAAACCTGTGTACTGCTACGATTTTTTATTTCTCCATGAATATGTTATTTCTGCTTCCATTTCTAATTTATCAAACATGAACCTGTTTACTGCTTTCATTTCTTATTTCTCATCTACAAACCTGTTATTTATGCTTCTATGAACTGCTTCTACTTCTATTATGCTTCTATGAAAAGAAGGTGGTTGGAATGTTTTTTTTTTTAAACTAATGTTGAGTAGAGATGGCCAAATGGGCCCGGCCCGGCCCGTAACCGTCGGAGGACCGGAACCGGACCGGAGAGGGACCAAAACCGGCCCGGGACCGGTATGGACCGATTGTGGACCGCCAGTTATGAACCGGTTATGGATTTTAACGTTTTCTAGGACCGAGACCGGTTAAGATCGGAACCGGTTATGTAACCGTTTATAGGACCGGCCTGGCCCGGCCCGGTCAACAAAAGTCAATGTGTATATATATATAACAAAACGTATTTATAAAATTAAAAGTATATATACATATATATATATATATATAACAAAACATATTTTTAAACGTATTTATAAAATTAAACGTATATATATATATATATATATATATATATATATAACAAAACATATTTTTAAACGTATTTATATAAAACATATTAAAAATAACATATTAAAAATTTATTAATAAACAGAAATTTGAAAAAAAATATATTTTTTTTTGGTCAGGACCGGATGGGACCGGATTCCTTAACCGGTTACCGGTAAGCTTGACCGATTACAAGGTATTTCACGAAACCGGGACCGATTATGGCACAACCGGTTACCACCGGTTTTTGTCTTGATTAGGACCGGTAGGGACCGGTTAAGGACCGAACCAAGACCGAATTTTGACCATCTCTAAATTGTTGAGTATGTAGTTGTAAATGTTGTAAGAAATGGATAAAGTTTGTGTAATAAATATGACTTAGATGATTTTAATCCATACTTGTGGGACCCATAAATTCCTCTTCATATCACATATTTTTCCTATTTCAAAATAGGTGTTCATATTTTTATTACAGTTTGTCTCAAAATAAATGTTTATTTTCAAAAATAAATATCTATTTACTAATTCTATCTTTAATAAATGGTTATTCGTTGTTTAATTAATAAAAAAAGGTTCAATAATTACATATTTCTAGAACTGTGTGTGAGTTTATGTTTGCATTCATTTTGGGAAGAGGAAGTATATAGTAGTCCACAAAATTTCACCTTATGAGGTGTCATCACTATACTGGTTAAGAACCATCATGGAGGAGGTAAATAGTATCTCCCAAATGTATGTGGGTGGTAGAGATGACCAAAAATCGGTCCTGGATCAGGCCGATCTCAAATTGGTCTCAGTCCTGGTCCCAAACACTACTCCATAATTGGTCCTGGCATAGCCGGTTTCAGTCTCAAAACCGAGGCCCGGTTAAGGTAACCGGTTATGAGGACCAGTCCCGGGCCCAAATCGGTCCTATGTATTTTTTTTTTTAAAAATCGATTTTTTACATGATTTTCTTTTTTTGAAGTTTTTTAAAGAATACAAAAATGTTATTCTAATACACTTGAAAATATGTAAAGTTAATTAAATACACATAAAATATACGTGTTTTTTGGTGAGAATACGAGCCGAAATCACGAATTATAACAAGAATTGTAAACGTTTGTGAGTTGGTATCTTCCCCATACACCATATGAATTATATATATAGAATAGAGGGTAAATGAGACAAAAAAGGGTCAAAAATGAAGAAAAAAAATGGTCATACAGCCATTGGGTATCGACAATAAAACAATAATATTTTCAAAAAATCAGGTCGGACCCATAACCGGTCCCAGACCAGGCTGGGCCGTCTACTTTGTTGAAAAATGTAACCAGGCTTGGACCACCGGTCCAAGTCGATCCCAGGCCGGGCGGTCCCGATTAGGTCCTCCACCGGGCCGAACCCATTTGGCCACCTCTAGTGGGTGGTGTCTCGATTCGAATTCCAAACATTCCACCCCATTTTCAAAAAATGCACATCTTCTTATCCACTAAGGGTTGTTTACCAAATGCTTATCCGGTAAGTATTTACTAACTCACTTTATCTTACCGATGAACATGTCAACGACTAAAAATCTTAACCGGTAAGAACGATAACAAGGACTGAGAGTCTTATCCGATAAGCAAAGGTGACAAACTCTTACCTGGTTATCGCTTACCGGGTAATTTATTGCATACAATCCGTTTTAATAGACTATAATCATATCCAGTAAAATAAATAACAGTGTTGAATGTTATCATGACAGCTATCTGAACCCTAAATTTTAATCATTTGAGAATGTTTTTTTTTTGAAAAGATATAATATTTATATACGAAAATAAACTCATATACCTTTCTTACGAGTGGGTACGTTTGAATCGTTGACCTTCTAAAACGTTGGACTCTACCAACAACCTTTGACGATGTTTCTTTAAATCCGACACCCTTTTTAAAGATGATTACCTTTGGTTATTTGCGTTCAACCTTTGTTAAGAGTCGAAACAAAAACGACAGACATTGATTATGCGTGTTACACAAATTTCCTTTTAAGACAAAAACATTTGACTTCTACCCTTTGTTCTATTATGGGGTTGTTTACGGCCTGTTATTCTCGATCTTTCCCACATTCTTTCAGTAAGATAAATAACCTGTTAAACACTTACAAAAAAAAAACATTTATTAAACAACCCTAAATTTCAATTGTGTAAGTGTATAATTCATCTAATTCTTTTTTATTCTAAACCAGAAGGATACTCATGCAATGCAGCGAGATACATCTTCATTTTAATGTTTCGTTTTTTTTTTTTGTCTTTGTTGATATAACAAGGTTTATGTGGTTTTGAGAAAGATAATGTTTTTACTTTTGAATGAAAATAAATTTAAATATATCATAAAAGTTTAAAAAAATATATCGATGTTAATATCAAATTAACTATTTAAAAGTTATCGTTTCTTTGTACAATTTTTTAGATAATTTGTTATTATAATTTAATTTAGGTTTAATAACGAAATATTTTATTTTTGGCTTAATAATATAGCTTTTATAAAGATAATGATTCTGTTAGAACTCAATCATTATCCTAATTATATTTTAAATTTTTTATGTTTAAAATGAGATATTTATTATGTATGTGATTATGTTTTTTTGCAGTTAGTTATACGAATTCAAAAATGAAACTTTAATAAGTTATGCTTACGCATAATTTACTTGTAATCTTAAATTTTAAATAATATGCATTAACAAACATTACTTCATATATAAATAATAGTTTTTAAGAGTTTTTATCAAATACTTTAGAATATAGTATATATAAAAAATTAATTTATATGTTTTTTTTAGAAAACTCAATTTAATGATTACGGAGTTCGATACAAACCCTTTTTAGAGAATGGGGGTATCCCGATAAAATCGTCATTTCATTTTCTCCCCTGAAAATCTCGAGACGAATATTAGCTTTCAGCCCTTGTACTTTGAACAAGTAGACATTTCAGTCCCTGGAGTATCAATTGCTATTATAATCCTCCTTTTTTTTCCTTTTAATTTTTCGTTGAAAGATAACAATAGTGGAGTATTAAACAAACGAAGAGAGTAAAACGTTGACCGCTATTACAAGAAACAGATACATAAACAAATAAACGGAAAACAGCAACTTACAAAAGTACCATTTTTTATCTTTTAAATTGATGAACAAAATCTGTATTAACCCAAAAATCAGATAGATACATATGTAATATAAAATAACCAACAACAAAATACTGTTAGATTAACGCATTTTTAAGGTTATTTTTCAAAAATTCAATAATTATTATAGAATATTATGAATCTTGATTTTAAAGTATGATTAAAAAGATACTTCAAATACTTCATTGTTGGCCAAAATTTTGCTACCTTAAAATAAATGTCCACAATTGAAATTGCACATAGTTTTAGACATGTATGATTATTATATTTTTTTAAAGTATATAATATTTATATACGATAAATGTAACAAATAAACTCACACATATTTCTCACTTTTTATGACGTCATGATCTCTTAGAAGGCCAGAGACAATGATACTGCTAAGCCAAAGGTCATTTGGTTAACTATTACATTTTTTTGTTAATAAAATAACAATCTTATCCTTATTTAATTTCTCACTCTTCACAAATCATAATTTTTATACATTAATTAAGGATAATTTGAAAATACAATTATCTACCTTTAAAAATAGACACTTATTTCAGAACAAATATAAACATTTATTTTGAGATTAAAGAAGTAAATAATTAATCAAATTAAATATTGTATTTATTTATAAAATAAAGAATGCATTTATTAAGATAATAAAAGAATTATTATAAATGAATACTTTAATTACAAGGACCACAAAAACATGCTTTTCAATGAACAATCAAGATTCAAGAATAGGGTTTGATTAATCTATAGGCTTTGAAATTAAACTCAATCATAACATTTATACTTTTTATATAATATATATATATATATATATATATATATATATAAAGAGAGAGAGAGAGAGAAATAGATGATATATTTCAAATGTAATTATGTCCATTTGTATAACCAAACTAATTGAGAAATTTATGGAAATGATGAGAATACATTAATTATGATTTGAATATTTATAGAAGATAGACTAGAGTTAATTGATTATGATTAATACTTTATATTATAAAACAATCAATTTTTTTATGAAATCACATATTTATCAAATTAATGAATGATTGAGACTGAATTGCATTAGTTGTACAGATATAAAAATGTTGTATAATAACTCAACTCCATATATATATATATATATATATATATATCACATAATTATTTATTTATTTAAGAAAAATAATAAATTAAAATTCCTAGATTTACTGATGGATCAAGTACAAGTTGGAACAAGAGTTGACCTCAAATGGAAAGCAAAGCAAAGCAAACCCCATCCATGGAGATCAAAATTGAAAGCAAACCCTCTTCTTATTTTTCTTGATAAAATCTCCCCTTCTTCTTTCTCTCTCTCTCTCTCTAGAATCCATAGCTGTTTTCCCTTCACAGGATCTGTTGATTTCTTTAATGGGGTTTCTCTTTTATACAAATAAAATACAACAAAACAAATAGTCTCTCTCTCCTCTCTCTCTATCTGCCATACCTCACTCATTCCCCACTTGTGTTTTATATCATTTCCACACTCAATTTGGTAATTTTGATCCCATTTTCAGCTCAAGAAGAAAGCTAATAAGCAGCAGCCTTTCTTTTCTCTTTTCGAAGGAAACGTTAAACATTGGTTACGAGTAGGTAAGATTTCTATAGTTTTTGAGTTCTTATTTGGGATTTCTGTAATGATTGAAATGCAAAAAGAGGCTTTATATGTGATTTTTTGTAGGATTTGCGATTTGGGTTTTTTTTCATATTGGTGGGAATGTAAATGGGTTCTCTTAGTCTGGTGTTGCCGATTAAAAGAGACCCATCATTTAAAGTTTCACCAAGAAATGAAAAGAATAACAACAATTCGTATGTGCAAAGACCCAGATCAAGATTTGGGAGGTTTATGGTATTCAAGAAGATAGATTACTTGCAATGGATTTCTGCAATTGCTGTGTTCATCTTCTTTATGTTTTTGTTCCAATTGTTCTTGCCTCTTTCCATGGTGGAAAAAACTGATGGGGATTTCTTGAAAGGAAGGGAGGAGGATGATGGTTCTGGTGGGAATTTGAAGAATTTGTTGAAAGAAATTGGTGGTTTGGATTTTGGTGAAGATGTTAAGTTTGTGCCCACCAAGTTTTTGATTAAATTCCAAAGAGAAAAAGGAGTTGTTAATAATGTTACTTTTGATGGTTCAAGAACAGTAATGAGATTTGGGAATAGAAAGCCTCAGCTTGCTTTGGTGAGTATTTTGATAGTAATTTTTTGAGTTCTTTTTATTGATTTTGGAAGTCCCATTTTGGTTAATTTGTGCTTTATTGAGTTAAGCTTATTGGAAGCAATCTTGATCTTAATAGCCTTCCTATTCGGGTTTATTTTCGGTTTCAGTCAGCTTTTATTAGCTTCTATTTTAGGTTTTTGCAGATTTGTTGGTTGATCCACAGCAGATAATGATGGTCACAGTTGCAGTTGCTTTGAGGGCAGTTGGCTATGAATTGGAGGTGCTCTCTTAATCTTGGCTGTTTCATTAAAATTGGGGATGCTTTTCTTTTATGAATTATATATACGAGGAAAGTTCAATTCCAAACATTTTTACCATTGTGGACCGGGGACAAAGGAGAGCACGACG
Source organism: Cynara cardunculus var. scolymus (assembly GCF_001531365.2). NCBI lineage: Eukaryota > Viridiplantae > Streptophyta > Magnoliopsida > Asterales > Asteraceae > Cynara > Cynara cardunculus. Next base: position 21,378,156 of record NC_037543.1, read on the forward strand.
CCTGTCCCCAGTTGTCCACATCCATCATGAATAATTAACGTGAATATTTGTGATGAATGTTTACACTACTCATGATGAATAACCCATGAATGTCTGGAACACGTAGCGCACTCTCCTTTGTCCCGCGGTTCACAATGTAAGTTAGGTTTTCAATCGAACCGGCCCCTATACATACATGTATATATATAGGGTCAGTTCAGGGGAAAACCACAAAGAAAATGAAAAATTGAGAAACGCCCTAGTAACCATTCATCTTCAGTTACTTGTATGCACATGTGCATACTATACAAATGAATGGTATTAGGGTGTTTCTCATTTTCTGGAGAGTTTTCTCTCTCTCTCTTTATATATATATATATATATATATATATATATATATATATATATACTCTTCTGAGTACAGTTTGCTACATTTTCTCCCATTTTATGTTTATGTGACTTGCCAGAAACGAGCCTACAATGGAAGATCAAGTAATGTGATCATTTAGGCATTCAAGGAATTGGCTTTTAGTGATCATTTAGACAACTTTGGTTGAGTTAAGGGAATGTTTCTTATGAGGAAATTGAGTACTTTCCTTAGCGGAGAATGAGTGTTGTTAAATAGGTGTTAGAAAGCTGTTTCAATCACCGGCATCATTCACTTCTTGTGCAGATTTACTCACTTGAGGATGGGCCTGTGCGTGATATTTGGAAAACTATTGGAGTTCCTGTCAACATTGTGGATGCCAACGATAAAATGGGCAATATGATCGACTGGTTAAAGTATGTTTGTTGCTTATGTAATTATATATATATATATATATATAGAGAGAGAGAGAGAGAGGGGGGAAGGTTCAGGGGAAACCCCCAAAAAATGAAAAATGGAGGAACACCCTAATAACCGTTCATCTGTACAGTATGCACATGTGCGTATGAGTAATTAAAGATGTTTCTTGTTTTATATGCACGTGTGCATACCAGAAAAAATACTTACAAATTACTTGTATGCACAGGTGCATATCGTACAAATGAATGGTTAGCAAAGTGTTCCTGGGTTTTTCATTTTTTTTACAGTTTTCCCTTAACCTAACCCTACATATAAAATGTTTCTTAGTTTCTTATAAAAGATTATGATGGAATGTTTTTCTTTTTATTTTAAATAAACTTGGATTGTGTCTTTAGTAAATACACCAAAGGACTAATAAATTTCACTCATTTTACCATGGATGGTTCTGTTCAGTTCTGCCCAACACCTGAAACCATAGAACCACGAGCAAGACCAATCCGGTTAGTTTAAAACAATTGAACTTAGAAGAAACGGGATATGGTGCTTTGGATGTTTCGGACTTGCACCGCTACTATTTCCTTGGAATTTGGTCTTTATCTACTGAATAGTGGACATTATTTTCTTGTTCTGAGTCGTGAAACAAATGAAATATGATGGTGTATTAACTTCGAAATTTGACAATTTAATGGTTTTGTATGTTTTTTATAGCTATGACGGCATACTCGTGAACTCTCTTGCAGCAAAGGATATCATTTCATGGTAAGTGGACATATCTAGTCTGAAAACTTTAGCGATTTGTGGTGGTTGTTTTCGGTTTTGGCCATTATTTCACTAGTTGTTACAGCCTTTCGCAGGAACCTTTTAAATCCGTGCCTCTTATATGGGCTGTCCATGAAAAAGCTCTCGCTACTCGTGCCACAAGATACATCTGGGGTGGCCAAGTTGAGCTAATTGATGAGTGGAAAACAATCTTTAATCGAGCAACCGTTGTTGTCTTTCCAAACTACGCCTTACCGGTATATATATCTATATCTATCTGTCAATGCGTTCTTTGTACTTATGATGAGTTTTTTCCATCACTCCTCGTATTTCTCGTATTCATTAGGCCATTCAACATTTTGATTTTGTGGGTCCTATTTATATGATATGATGATAATGAAAACTTGATTGTAGACCCCGTAAATGAAGATGGGACCCGCAAAGTGGAGAATGAAAACTTGATTATAGACCCATTCGACGTTTTGATTTTGTGGGTCCTATTTTTCAGATGTTTTATGCTGCATTTGATGCTGGAAACTACTTTGTGGTACCGGGATCTACTTCTGGAGCTTGCAAAATTGATAACTCGACTATCATTTATGAAGAAAATTTGCGTGAAAATATGAACATCTCGAATGACGAGTTTGTTGTTGCGATTGTGGGTAGTGAGTTTTTATACAACGGAATATGGTTGGAGCATGCTCTTGTTTTACAGGCGTTATTGCCACTTTTGACCAAGTTTCGTGTTGGTGATAGTTTAAGTCCTCATCTCAAGATCGTAATCTTGAGTCGAGATTTAACGGGTAATTACAGTGCGGCCATGGAGGTAAAGATGTTTTGTTAAATTCCGTTTTCTTTGCTCCCTCCTTCCTATAACATTATATTTAACAAGTCTTGATGTTAAAGTTACATATTTGCCCTTTGCCATCATTGCAAAAGTTAAGTTTTGTTAGTTTAAGCATTTGAAAAAATATAGGCGAATTGTTGCATTTTTCATGGGACAGATGAAGTACATGATATGCCTTTTAACTAACTAAATGGCGACTTTACCCTTGATAATAGAGGGAGTAATTAGTTTCTCCATCTCATAATTAAGGGTAAAATTGGAAACTAGACACTTATATTAGGACGGAGGGAGTATTTGGTTTTTACGTCTAATTGATTCATGCCAACTTGATGTCAATGTTCTTTCTCACAGGAAATTGCTTCAAACCTTAATTACCCAAGGGGTACTGTGAATCATGCTTCCATTGATGAAGACGATGGCATTCTGGGAATAACGGATCTTGTAATATACGGGTCATTCCTCGAAGAACAATCTTTTCCCGACATTCTGATAAGGGCGATGTGCCTAGAGAAACCAATAATATCCCCTGATCTATCGATAATCAAGAAATACGTATGCTACAACATTGATCATTGTGGGTTTTAATTAGCTAAATGACAAGTTTACCCTTGATAATAAAGGGTGTAACGAATCTTTCTTCATCTTATTGAGGGTAGAATTGGAAAGTAGTTTGTTTGACTTCAGATGTCAAACTATGAAAGCTAATAGTTTGATAGTTTGACTTCAGGTTGATGACGGGGTGAACGGCCTTCTTTTTCCGAAGGAAAAGATGGAGGCTTTAACGGAAATAATGCTGCAAGTGGTGTCTGATGGAAAGCTATCAACTTCAGCTCAGAATATTGCAAAAAAGGGCAAAAATAGTGCTAAAAACATGATGGCACTGGAATCGGTTGAAGGGTATGTTTCATTGATAGAAAACATCTTGAACCTTCCTTCGGAAGTTGCATCTCCAAAGGCAGTATCGGAAATTCCTTCTAACATCAAAACAGAGTGGCAATGGCATCTTTTTGAAGCTATTACAGATCGTAAATATGTAAATAGAACTTCAAGGGTTCAAGATTTCTTGAACAAAGTTGAGAATCGATGGAACCGTACTTTAAAAGAAGAAAGCTCGGGGACTATTCCTGCCAACGATACCTTTGTGTACAGTTTATGGGAAGAAGAAAAAAGAAACCAGATTATGAAAGCCAAAAAGACAAGAGAAGACGATGAGGTAATGGAAAAAGTATCAAAAGGACTAATTTACCCTTGCTATTCGTTGCAAATAATTGATTATTGATTTGATCCACATGATTACTCTATTTGGAGATATAGAAGATCAAAAGGACTAATTTACCCTTGCAAATACTTGACTCTTTAGATCCGGAGTTGGGTCCTTTGGTTAAATGACCTTTTTCCCGTTTCTTTTTAAATCCATGACCTTCCTGAAAGGTTTGAGAATGTCACTGCTTAACAGAAGAATGTCGCATTCATACACAAGAATGCTCAGAAACCTGTTAAAAGGTCGTGGATTTATAAAAAGCACTTGTCCAGATGCCATTTAGCTAAATAATGGATTAATGGTATATTTAGGTAGGCGAAGGATCATGTGAGAAGGGAAGTTATAGTGAGAATCGTAAGAAGAATCTGAACGCTTGATCACTTTTAATCTCATGCCCATCCATGAATTGTCTTTGGAAGGGAATTGATCTGGTGCATCTTGGTGCACCTCATTAGTGTTGACATTCAATTAGGATTGATCCAAGGGTGGAGATCTCTTCTTATGCTTCCCATCATAACTTTCTTTCTCACCAGACCCAACCCTATATATATATATATGTATCCTTAAATGGGATTTTAATTAAATTCATGACCTTTTGATGAGTATGAAAACGGTTTTTCTTTAATTTGAGGTTTTGATATTTGTTTTAAATTTTATGTAGTTGAGGGATAGAAGTGATCAATCGAGGGGAACATGGGAGGAAGTATATAAAAATGCGAAAAAAGCCGACCGGAACAAGAATGATTTGCATGAGAGGGATGATGGGGAACTCGAAAGGACGGGTCAACCATTATGCATCTATGAACCGTACTTTGGTCAAGGATCTTGGCCTTTTCTACATCGTAATTCACTTTATCGTGGTATTGGACTTGTAAGTTGCTTCACCTTTATTGCAAATAATTTAAATTGTTCATATTTTGATGCTAGATTTAACCATCTTTAGGCCATTTTGAAGGTAAACCGATCCATTATAAGCTTACATTTATCAATTGTTGATATTGTAGTCCACGAAAGGTCGAAGATCGAGAAGAGATGACATTGATGCTCCTTCTCGTCTTCCTCTTCTCAACACGCCTTACTATCGGGATACCCTTGGTGATTTTGGAGCGTTTCTAGCTGTTGCTAATCGTGTTGATCGGATACACAAGAACGCTTGGATCGGGTTTTTGTCGTGGCGAGCTACAGCTAGGAAGGCAAGTGAATTTCTTCGATACCTTCTCTTTAACTCGGGTTATTTCGCTAAATGGATCTTAAATGAATTCTCAAATTAAGAACATAGGCTTTTAAAAAATTAACTCGACAACATTCAAATGATCCGCCCTGTGGAAAAAACACTAGAAAACGGTCTTTTAGTAAATAACCTTAAATAAGTTTTCTACGAGGAGCATGACCGTATAATTTTTTAGCTCAATGACCTTCATCTGACATGCCTTTGAGCAAACGGTTATTTTTATACCAAGAAAAATGTTGATTTTTTTTGTATTTTTCGACAAAAGCAGGAATCTTTATCGCAAAATGCCGAGATTGCTTTATTAGAAGACATTGAAGCTCAGAAACACGGTGATGCCGTCTATTTTTGGGTTCGTATGGATAAAGATCCAAGAAACCCGACCCGACAGGGTTTCTGGTCGTTTTGTGATGCTATAAATGCCGGTAATTGCAAGTAAGGCTCTACTACTTTTACTTCTCCATTTTGAAGAAATTATAGAAAATCTGTTGGAGATGTGAAATAAAAAACGAAAATTACAAAAAGTTGATGTATTTTTTGTGCTAGGTTTGCATTCTCGGAAGCTCTCAAGAAAATGTACGGGATAAAAGGTAACTCGACCGTTCTCCCTCCAATGCCCGTAGATGGAGACACATGGTCGGTCATGCATAGCTGGGCTATGCCAACGAAATCCTTCCTCGAGTTTGTGATGTTCTCAAGGTCCGTGGATTCTTTTCGGTTATTGAATTTTATACAAAGAATGGGATCATAGAAAGCAATGAAAGGGTTTCGGTTTTTAACTTCTGTAACGATATTTGCAGGATGTTTGTGGACGCGTTGGATGCACAAGTTTATGACGAGCATCATCGAAGTGGTCTGTGCTACCTAAGTTTGTCTAAGGTGAGCTTTTCTCTGAGGAAATTATTGCATCTATTTGGTGGACAAATACGCACAAAAAGGGAGGTTCTTGAGTTCCTAAAATATTCAAGAATGGGAAAAATGAAAAACTGAGGAACACCATGGTAACCATTCATCTAGACGATATGCACATTTAATTGAAGTTGTTTCTTGGATTTTATGCACGTGTGCATGTTATGCACATGTGCACACCGGATAAATTGCTTAAACATACTTGTATGTATATGTGCATACCGTCCAGATGAACAGTTACCAGAGTGTTCCTCAGTTTTTCACTTTTTTGCGGTTTTCCCTAACATGATCCTATCTATCTATATATGTATGTATATGTTTTGTTATTTAATTTGATTGTCCCAATTCTCTTGTTGTAAACATTTGTGATACGACCACTTACTTTACGGATCAGCTGAACCAAACAGGATTCGAGTATCGAGAATGGACCGAGATTGTGGGTTCGAGCTGATCGTCTCGGTCCATTCCTGGGTCTTGCCTGGTTCATCTCATCCCTATAATTAGTGGTCGTATCGATTGGGTTCGATCCTAAACATTTCATGTTAATCCTTGATTTTGGATGTTTTGTACGTTTTTAAAGGTAAAATACTTTAGGCCCGTTTGCCCGTGGACAAAAAAATAGATTGGGTCTGGTCCGTGTCCATCTCAAACCTGCAAATGATCACCTCTAAGCTGTAAAATACTATCCACTTTGTTCCAAGACTACAATGATAACGAGCTTCAATTCCGTATGTTCCGATCATTTTTTATTTTTTTATACGGGTTTCTTTGCAGGACAAGCATTGCTACTCGCGGATTCTCGAGATTCTTGTAAACGTGTGGGCATACCATAGCGCGAGAAGAATCGTGTACATAAATCCAAACACGGGAACGATGCAAGAACAGCACACGTTGAAGAAACGAAAAGGCAAAATGTGGGTAAAATGGTTCGATTACAACACCCTGAAGGCAATGGACGAAGATCTGGCAGAAGAGGCGGACTCGGAGGCGGTGGGAAGGCGGTGGTTATGGCCGTCAACCGGAGAGGTGTTCTGGCAAGGGATCTACGAGAAAGAAAGGATTCAATGGCGAAAAGAACGAGAAACGAAGAAGCAAAAAACACGAGCCAAGATTCTGAGGATCAAGAACCGGACTCACCAGAAAGTGATCGGAAAGTACGTGAAACCACCGCCGGAAAATGCGACAGTGGCGGTGGCAAGGGTTTACCGGTGACCCTTGATATAGGTAGTGTATTAGTTGTAGTTTGATTTCTTCAATTTTTTTTGTGAAAAATTCACTTGTTTTTGGTGGATAAAAGATGAGATGCATAGAGGGTTTTTTGTATGTAATGGCATCTTTTTGATGATTGATGGTTTGCTGATGCTAATTTCACCAAAGTTTCCAATTTGTTTTTTTTTTCCCATTAATTTGTTAATAATTTTGATAAAAATTCAGTGGCTACAATTGTTGTAAATGTTTGGAATTGAACCCAGTTTGGATGAGATATTCCACCACATCCTTTTAGGTTTCAACCACTAAGCTACAACCCTTGTGGTTTTCGGTTTTCAGTTAGGGACTAAAACAACAATAAATTATAAATCATAAGAACAAAACAATGAATTACAAACCATAAGAATGAAACACTTATCCGATAAGTGTTTATCGATAAATTTTAACACTATTATTTATTTATCGGGTAAAATTTTATTTCACCAAAACCGTATACAACAATTTATCCGGTAAGCGCCACCCTCATTTACAAGATAAAGCTTTTGGTCTTTTTCTTGCTCTTACCGCATAAGATTTGATGCTACTTACCATATTAATTCAATGAGATAACATAACTTAATAAACGTTTACTTGGATTAATTGTTTGGTAAATAACACGTTTGGAAATTGCGATGGGCTAGTTATAATTTGGGCTCAATATGGGCTTTATGTCTATTGGGCCACGTCATCTGTTAAAATATCTCTTATATATACACGTGGCAAGAAACGTCGAGACAGTTCCGTTGGTAAAAGAAGCGCGAGAAAGATCTCGAAAACCGTAGAGAACAACCACACTATAAATAATAGTGCTTTCATGGAGGTTATCATCTTACGAAAGCGAATTAAAAGCGAGCAAAGAACAAGCAAAAAGCAGTTTCAGGATATTCTATTGGGTTGGTGGATCGAGATTGAGCCGATATCTAAGTTTTCTGGAGTTGTGGAACTAATTTTGGGGGATTTTACTTCGTAACTACTGTTGTTGTAAGTCGATTTCATCTATTTTTCTAATTTCATTTGTACTGGTTTTTGTATCTGGAAATCGGATTGTGATGGTTATTTTATGGTGTATGCGGAAGATATTGTTGGTGTAGATCTATTTTTCCTGTTTAATAGTGTTTCGGAGAGGATTGTGATCATTATATTATTGTTTATGCAAGATATATTGTTTGCTTTAGTCTCTTACTCTAATTTCACAGTTACGTTTTTTGTTCCACAGACCGGATTGCAGTCGTTAGTCACTGGTATTTGTGATTGTTGATTTTTAATTGGATTTTGCATTTGCTTTTGTTATTTCTGGATCATTGTTGTTTGTGGACTATCATTGTAAATCAGTACTGGTTGTTGTTCCAGAGATCGAATTGCAATCGTTAGTTACCAGTATCTGTGATTGTTGTTTTTAATTGGATTTTGCATTTGGTTTTGTTTGTTTTCTGGATCGTTGTTGTTTGTGGACTATCATTGTAAATCAGTACTGGTTTTTGTTCCAGAGATAGAATTGCAGCAGTTAGTTACTGGTATCTGTGGTTTCGTTATTTTCTGGATCATTGTTGTTTGTGGACTGTCTTTGCAAACCGTGGTTTACTGTTTTAGATGGATTACTGTAGATCTGATGATGAATGCAGCTTATTATGGATTTTGCGTGGTTTGGAATTAGAATTAGAATTGGAGTAGTTGTTTTTCTTCAAAATTTTAGTTAATTTTGTGCTTGTTAGGCCCCAGTTGATGTGCCTTTTTGTGTTCTGTTGCTTAAAATCGGCTAATCTTTGGTTATTGACTTCAGGTGTTAACCGCTCTCGTAACTTCTTAAATCCGCTAGTCATATTTGTTCGACAAAGCCCGTGAAAATGTATCCTGCTTACAGGTGGGGAGGCTCATACCCCTATCATGCTAATCCAATGCATAACGTTCCAAATGATGATCCAAGAGCTAAAGAGATTTCATCTCATATGAAGATGGATCCTAGCACCATGAGTCCACCATATGAACCTTGGCCTTATGGTGGCAACTATTGCTATCCTGGTCCACAAGAATGTCACGGTGGTTACAACCATGGCTACTTTGGTGGTCCTTACAGCTTCCGGCCTCCTTATCCTTACTACCCACCACCACCATCATACCACACTCATGGATTCTATCCTCCATTTCCAGGAGCTTACCCTGGTTACTCTTTCCCACCACCACATTATTCGGTTGAGCAGCCAAAGTACGATTATGACAAAAACACCCACGGTTCTTATCATTGCTGTGGATGCAATCATGGGGAGGATGAGAAGAAGATGAAGATTGAACGAGAGAAGCCAGAAATTGACAAGAAAACAAGCGACTCTTTGTCTCCTTTGCTGTTGAAGGACTACCCATATCCAATCATGTGGGTTCCACCTAGCTTCATGAACACTGAATCAAAGGCTAAGGAAAAAGAGAGGCATTCTCATGATCGTGTTCCATTAGAGCCTCTTGAACCTTCAAAGCAAAGTGGAAATGGTAAAACAGACCGAGATCAACATGGTGGCGATGATAATCCTCTCCCTTTTCCGATATTCTGGTTTCCTTCCAAGAATAATGAAGTGGGAGAGAAAAATGTTGCAGTAGCTAACGAGGCATCACCTTTCTCTAGAAGTGAGGCTGAATCCGATATGGGAAGTAAACCTACTGTCCAGAAGGTGATTCCGGTGAAACAATTGGGGACAGAAGAGGAGAAGAAAAGCCTGAAAAGCATAGACACAAAAGTGAAATCCGGTTCCGTGGAGAAAACAGATAATGGTATGGAGGGGAAAGCTTCACCAAAGACATCCAAACTGCCTCCCGTTTGTTTGCGCATTGATCCTCTGCCAAGAAAGAAGAACAGCTCAAGATCACCAAGTCCTCCTGGTGACAAAGGAAGATCAAAGGGATCGCCCATAGACGAATCAAAATCTTCCCAGCAACAAACACAGTTGTCAGAAGGCCTAAAGAAGAGCAAGGAGGAGAAAAGTGAAGGCAATATCAAAACCATCAAGGTGGTCGAAAGAGAGAGTCTTGCTGACCCTACTGAGAATGTACCCAGGGGGGCAGGTAGTCTTGCTGATCCTTGTGACAATGTACCGAGGGGGGAAGGGAATGGAAGTGAAAAGGGTATTGTATGCAAAGCAGAAAAGAAGTTTTCAGAAAATGAAGCAGCTTTGATCATACAGTCTGCGTGTCGTGGCTTTCAAGTGAGGAAATCAAAGCCAATAACGAAACTGAGGCAAATTGCTGAAGTTGGAAAACAGGTCATCGAGCTGAGAGAACGTGTTCAGGAGCTGGAATCATCTTCTGCTGGTATCTGCTTTGATGGCAAACAAAAACTGGTTATTGCAGAGACTATAATGAGCCTTCTGCTAAAGCTAGACACCATCCAGGTATTATATTACACACAGCTTACTTATTCCGTATTTCCAGCAGCAGAAACAGTTATCAATCAGTCGTTTTTCTATCATATATTACACATAGGGTTAAAATGGTAAATAATGATCATTCAGAACATTAAGTTGTAGAGAATTTATTAAAAAAGATAATAAAAAGAATAGGAGGAGGACGGGTGTTGTGAGGTGTGAAGAGGTCTAACTAGCGTTTGATATGCAGGGTCTGCATCCAGTAGTGAGGGAGGTTAGGAAAGGGGTTGCAAAGGAGCTTGTGGGTTTACAAGAGAAGCTTGATTCCCTGACGACATCTGAAACCCCAATTGAGGATAGCATCAAAAGGCAAGATGATGTTGATATGGAGGATGAAAAGTCTGAAACCCAAATTGAGAATAGCATCAAAAGGCAAGATGATGTTGATATGGAGGATGAAAAGTCTGAAACCCAAATTGAGAATAGCATGAAAAGGGAAGGTGATGATGATGTGGAGGAGAAGTCTGGAACCCAATCGGATAGCAATGTGAAACATGTGGAATGTTGTGATGATGATGATGCCGATCTTGAGCCACAGATGGAAGTGCAAAATGGAGAAAGCTACAATGGAGATGGTAATAACAAACATGTTGAGACGAAGCAACCTGTAGAATCTCGTAATACGATTGAATTGCATAGCTACAGCGGAGAGAGCAAGCAACATGTAGACGATGATGATGTCATCCAAGACAAGGTTAGAAATGGTGAGAATATGGAGCAAAAAGTGGTTGAATCAGGTACCAGTATTGAAAGTGTGAAAGATCAAGTGGAGATGTTAGAGGAAAATGAGGCTGAACAAGACTCAGTGACAGTGGATGATGATGGTGATGATGATGTGAAGACAATGGAGGAGGTGGTGAAGGAACAAATGGATGTGATCAGGGAGTTGACAGCAAGAGTGAAGGATTTGGAGAACAAACTGTTGAAAAACAAGAAAATGAATAAAGTAAACAAGAAGAGGAAGAGGTCTCGTGGCTGTCTTGTTCAAGAGGACCTTTGAACTGAGCTGACCTCTTCTTTGTTGTGTGTGTGGTAGTAATTATATATGCTTAATAAATTTCATGTTTTTGTTTATTTACCTCTTCCTCCCCTACTTTACGTTTTTTAGTCCCTGTGCTTTGTTGAAAACTATGTTTTTCGTCTTTATGGTTTGTTAAAGTTTACGGTTTTTTATCTCTGTGGTTTAAAAATTATGGTATTTGTCCCTGTGGTTATTTGAAGGCACAGAGATGGCGAAGATATCAAGCACTGAAACAACAATAAAAATGAAAATAATAATAATTTATAAATTATATATATGAGAATCATGAAGATAAAAATCACAATCTTTAACAAATTATAGTGAGAAAAAAAACGTAATCTACTCAAAATTGTATATTCATTCTTGTGATATGTAATTTATTATCTATACTCTATGGTTGTTTCGGTGTTTTAGGGTTTATAATCTTTTAATCTCTTATGCTTAGAAGAGAGACAAAAATAACAGGTTGTAGAGTATAGGGTGGAATCATGATTTCTAAACTACAGGGTCTAAAATCAAAATTACTAACAAACACATGGACAAAAATCTTAATTCACTCTTTTTTTAATACATATTATTTGTCAATTTAAAAATAAAAAATACACGTGTCACATCAATCGGGACCCTAAACAATGAAGGTGTTTAAAACCAACTAATTTTGTTTTGATTTTATTTGGGGTACAATCTTGTTCGTTTATTCTACATAAAGTTGAAAATTTCTCAAAGACCCGTTTAATTGCAAAATATAAATACTCTAAATGCTACGTCTGATCTTAGATTGAAATCTTTTGAACTTAAGATACTTCCTAATACTACCACGGTTTTGATAAAAATTTCTGGTCCAATTTGCTAGAAATCAAATTCGAGTTGATCTTGTTCCCGGCCGACCCAAAACGTTCGTCAAAATACAACCTACACAAAAGAGTAAATGTCATGGAACTATATTTCTCATAGAATCTTCAAAACATAATCGAAGGTTAAAAATCTTCAAAGAAAATCTATATTTATCTCCAATAACTTCTCCATTTTTAAAATTGCAGAACGAATTATACTATTAAAATATTTAATATCTTTCATAAAATATTACATCTCCCTCCTATACATTTGATTTTAAATGATTCCCGTAGGTAGGAAGAATAAGAAATAACTTATACAGGTAATCATTTATTACCTTGGAGAATTCTCTACCCTACTTTGTCTGTTTTAAAAATTGTTTCGAGGAATTGTTAGCAATTCCCCAGAAATTTCCATTTTAGAGAATCTGTTGGAAAGTTCCAGGTGAGATAACATTGTATCAGGCAGTTTACTGTTGGTACAATCACCGGGAAACCAAATTTCTCCGAAAACAACCACGAGCCGCCGACACCAACCGCCACAACCTCTCTCGTCCGGTACAGCATTTCATAAGCAGTAATGCTTATGATGGGAAGGTGGTGCTTTGGTATGTTGGATTTGCTGCCGGAACCTCACCGGAAAAAGAATCAGCAAGAGCAGAACATTCTTTAACACAATTCCAAATCAACTTCCATCTGCGTGCCGGAATTTACCATCTCGTCCCTGCCACTGGAGCCACCATTTTGGCGGCTGTTTCGTAATTGTGCACTAAGTTGTTCATTAACCCAGACCGCTAAGGAAACAGCATGGTCGCGGATAAAGGAATTAGGAGGCGGGCATTTTAGCATATCGATCAAGCCTTGATTATACTGTACTAGGCTGAGAGAAGGCAAGGCTGAACCTTGATGACGAAAATATTGAATCACCTTGCAAACATGCTCACACAAATTGCCCTTTTCTGCCCAGCTGCAGCTGCAAATTGCATATTCTGAACCTGGGTTCCATATAACATGAACTTTTTCTCGATCTTTTTGGTCAATAACTTTGACCCGTTCACCTTCTGTCACAACATCGGTGTTGGGGATCATTCTTGATTTGCGCCAAGCGGTTAGACCGCTTGCCCATTCATCCTTCCAGTAGCGTGAAAAGTCGTCTTTGCCATCATACTCATCGAGCCAGAAGTAGGCTTGTATTTTAGTACCCAATTTATCGACTAACCAATCAGCACGTCGATAAATATTAAAGTCGTTCTCGTTTAGCAACCTGATCTTTAATTGGTTGTGATAGAACTCGAGAGCTGCAGAACTCTCCTGGCTAGCAAGTGGTAGGGTTTTCAATGCTGTGATCCAAGGCCCTGATAGAAAAAATGAAAATTAGAAATATAAAAGAAACCAAACCAAACTAGGGGCGTTTGAACCGAAAAACCGAACCGAACTGTTTGTTCCAAAACCGCAACGGCTGATAACCAAAAATAAAGAAACGGGGCATTTACGGATTGGTTTCGGTTTTGAATTTTAGGTACCAGTGGGTACCTGAATAGAACTGGATGTAATGGTAAGACAATATTTAATATACAACATTTATATATTATTTATTTATTTGTCTATTTATTTATTTATCAACTCAAAGTTAAATGAGTTGAAGTCCTTTACGTTTTCGTGTCAAGCATGACGGTGGATGTGGCGGTATGACTATGAAGTCATGAAGTAGTCGACACTAACCAGAAAATGGATGGTTTTAGACAATTAAACTTATTTTAATTTGTAGGCTTTAATTACTTTTATTTAGCTGTTGTGATTGTTTTAACCGGTACCATCTCTATATTGTAGATATTTTTATAAATTCGTGTAACTGTGAACTGAACCATGAGTAACCGTCTTATTTCGGTTCGGTTCAACCTACGTTTCGGGTTCGGTTCGGTAGTCAGGTATCCGTCTAATACGGTTTGATTCACATTTTCCCACTAGTTGAACCAACCATGAACACCCCTACAAACAACCCGTAGATCCCACGCAGGTAGGGTCTCCCCCACCCCCCCCCCCCCCCCCCGGGGGAGGCAGGGAGGGGGGTAAGATGTAGATATACGACCTAGGGGTAGAGAGGTTGTTTTGTGTGAAGATCATGACTTAACTGGACTGGATAGGCAAGGGTGAGGTAGGCAGGTGAAAGAATTATGGAAGGTCTTATGGTTTTAGTTTGATATAGGTAGTTTAGTAATTTATTAATCTTATCCTATTTTCTTGATTTTGTTCCAAGACAAAATGCATTTTTGTCCTACTATGTCCCTGTCCTGTCCTATCCTATTATCGCATCAAACTTGGGACGACAAGTCTTTGTTCTGCCCTATCCCGTGTACCAAAAACACCCTTAAACATATAATGCAAGGCAACAGGGACAAAAGTGAGAAAATCGGTTAAAACCGTCACGGAAACACAAAATGCAATACCGATGACTACTAATACAGTAATACTGGAAGAAGAGAGAAGTGAATAATTAGTTGTCACTAACCTATTCTTGGATACCAAATTGCCTTAAAGTAATCCACAAAATCTCTGCATTCTTTAAAATTTTCCATGAAATTATCCAAGGATTCGACAGTTCCGCGTCCTCTACAGATGTCTTTCACTATTTGACCAAGCGCGTTTGATACTTTTGCTCGTGTCTCCATACAAGAACATCTCTTCATTAAGTTTTTATGCCATGAATGACGAACCCGCCAAAAGCAAATCAACACAGAACAATGAAACACTTCCCTGATAACACGCAGATCAAAAGCAACACACCAGTTAGGCAATCGACATAAACCAAGAAACTGCCACCGGTTGTCTGCATGTTTATTGATCTAAATTCTTCAAAACCACTGGAAAAATAAGACTATAAAACCAATAAGCCAGTGAAATAAACAAAGTAGAGAGGAATGCACATTAAACCAAACCAAATAAATAGCAAGTCCCACCCGAAGGTGGGGTCGGGGGGAGAGGTGGATCCAATGTATGCAGACTCCGGCTTGTGCAAAGTGTGCAACATAAAAGGATAAAGCTTCCTCAAACACATAAGAACTTGAAAATATGAAAGGTGATGCTAAAAATTAATTAAAAAACGATTTAGAAGTAAGCAACAACATTCAAACGGGTATACAAACTAGCAAACAAAAATACAAACAAAAGCAGGTACAAGAAAACTAGAAAACAGGACATACAAATAAAGGAGTGCAAGCTGTTGCATTCAACTATGCTTCCATTCAAGACCACTCACAAGTGCTGCTCCTCCCTCCTAATATAAATACTACAATCTTTTTATAATAAATGCAACATTTAACTCTAAGGTGAAGCTTCAGTACTAGATTACCTCTTTGCCCATTACCGATCATTACAAAATGTTGGCAAACCACAAATATTGATTTTGCTAGATAAGGTTCATCTATCTTGTCCTCATAGAGGTGCATTTTAGATATTTGATTCATAGTCAAGTACTCTTAATTTCAACTATAAGACAAATCAATATCTAATTCAAGGAAAATTAGGTAAAGAGCATTTCATAACAATCTGTGTCTGGTACATGGATTAGATTACAAGGGTTGGGTTCCGGTGAGAACGGAATTTATGGTGAGAAGGGTAAGAATGGATCTCCACCGTTGGATCAATCCTAATTGAAGATCAACACTAATGAGATGCACCAAGATGCACCGGATCAATTCCAGTATCAAGCGTAATTCATAGGGTGGGGGTGAGATTAAAAGTGATCAAGGGACCGGATCCCTTCTTACGCTTCTCACCTTATCTCCTATCCTCGCACGATCCTTCGTCCAGATTACCATCAATGTTTAATCATGTCACATATCAAACTGTAAACCCAGAGATTTAAAAAACGAGTTAGAATGATGCGCAAACCTGATAGTGAGGACATCGGCCAAAGGATCGTCGACTATAAACCCAGCCAATTTCCATGTAGGGTCTTTGGTGTGAACTCTATTAAAGAGAGCCCTCATCCATCTATGTGTATCCCCAGATCTGGAAAAACTTGGTGCTATTATCCATGCTACTGGTATGGCTTTGTTGTCTGAGTTGAAAACAACAAGACTTTGGATTGGGTACTGCATCAAGTTTTTATGGAGAAAGAATGATTTCATATTCCCTTTAGTGAAAATTACTCAAATAAATAGGCACTTTGGATTTTATGGTTAAGAGACTACTATTCAAATCTGAAAATAATTATGAATGGTTTACGTAATCAACTCAATATATATAGGGGCTAATCATGTGTGAAAGCCAGTGAATCATTTGTTGTTTCACATGATGAAACAAAGGTAGGCGCAAAAAGTTTCACATCGCAAAACAAATATATATGACCTCTTTGTGAAAACGAATCATTTCACATTGCCTAAAAAAGGTTTCACATTGCGAAACAAAAAAATGATGTGAAACAATACCTTGAGATTGGTTCTCACAGGTTTGTAACCTCATTGTGGTTCTCATTTTATTATTCCTCTATGTATTTATATACACACAGTAGTAATCAGCTCTTTCTTACAACTTCAAACTTTGATTTTGGCACTTTCAAGATTGGAAACAAGTCTATTTGACTGTAAATATCGAAATGTGAGCGAATACCAAAGACGTAAAGGTCAAACATACCTTTAGTTTATTTGTGCCAAATCTTGAATCTAAAGCAAGGAGTCGTCCATTGCCAAAACGAATCATTTGCTGCAATTGCCAGTCCGTTTGAATACCCAGCAAACAAGGATCAGTATCAGAGAAGTCCTCATAAAAGAATACATGACTCTGATGGCTTTCAACCCACAAGCTGATGCTGACATCATCATCTTCATCAAGTTCACAAGTTGAGCGCCTAATATTCCTCTCTTGAATCCTCACATATCTATGGGTTAAAAGGTCATCTCTATTACAGGGACCTCCTTGCTTCTCTACTGATTCGTTGTGTCTTTGCATAATGGTTTCAACTGGAATTCCAACATGTAGTAAAGACAACACACGGAGGCGTAGATCCTCTGAGATAAACGGGGCATACATAGCACGGGTTCCTACAGCCTTCTTATCTTGTGGGCCGTGGCATGGCAATCCCTTCTTGTCCACGTGCTTATCCTGGTTATATATGACAAGGGCTACGGATGGCTCTGCTATTAAACGCTTAACTATGAAGTGGCAAGTGCAACCTCTCTTTGTATTAGGCCTACCAGCAGATTTCTTCTTAGGTACATAAGTACTCCTACTGGGTCTAACCACGCCTCCTTTTCTATGATCATCTGGACCAAATGAGCACCAATACCTAAAAATAAAAATCATCAGGGAAACGCTTTTTATCATATGTGACAACTTTCATTTGGAGAGAGTTTTCCCTGAAAATGAATATATTTCTGCTGCTTGAAAAGAAGTAGAGTTTGATTTTGAAAGCCAAGCTTATTACTCTTTATATCTTAAACTAATATGCATGTCTTTGGTTTTCAGTCATAGTATTTTTGTAAAGGTTGATGGAGTTGTTGGACAACTTTCAAGAGTTCACAAAAATCGCCATTTTAAAATTGAAACATCACGCTTTTCGGGTCCGAGTGAAGATAAGAAACTTACAAAATATACTCAAGAATGCCATCAACTTTAGGCTTGTAAGGCATCTTGGGAGGGCGGCGCCTCCTAGCTTCTACATGAAATCTTGTTGGACAATCTTTGTTGCTAGATTCACCACGGACAAAGTCATCAACTCTAGCAAAAGGAACCAAAGCAAGTCTGTCCATATTGTCACGATGACCTTCTACCTTAGACCACACAAGATCACATGCGGAGAACTCCAAAGTTGGAGGGTTTTGTACAGGAAGGGACAGAATCTCATCCCATCTGGCCATCTATGTCAGTAAGAAGAGAACAAATAATGACTAGTTAAAACCAAAATGATAGCTTTCATGTTTCTAACAGGGAAGCAAAGCAAATAACAAAGAAAACTGGCATCCAATCATGGGGATAAAATAGCAATGGAGATTTGTTGAGTCGTTGACTGCAAAATAAAGATTCAATAGACATTTCTAATATACCTAGATGTTGCTCATTTTTATCCAATATGTGAAGGATGATAGATTATAAAGTTGTATAAGATATATGATCAGAGCCCTTGTCATTAGCTCTACAATGAAGAGGCACTTACTCTAGGAGCCATAGTTGATCACTTTATCATGTTTTGAAGTTAACTGATGCATTATCCTTGTTAGAACTTTTTTGAACCTTTTGTTGTTCTGATCAAATTTGGGTATCGTTTGATAGCAGGGTGATATGGAAATGGGTATAACAATACCAAAACTATTCTTTGGTTGATGAGTTAAGTTTGGTATCATTCCCAAAACCAGTGTTTGGTTTGCTAATCTATGAATACAGGAATACAGCAACTTCGCATGTTTACCTTACGGCCTTACCATTGAGACCATTTGGAACGCTGATATCTTGATACTTGGCTTAGAAGAAAGAATGTATAACTATAAATACTAAAAGCTAAGGGCCTTTTTAAACAATGTCTGGACTCTGGAATCTACTATACATTAGGAATATGCAGGCTGCAAGAACACTACAGAGAAAATCAATGGAAAATGATGTTCAAGAAATTTAGAGCATTAGCTGTTGGTTTACACCAGAGTCACATAGGAAGTACTTTCGGTTTACACCAGGAGGAACTAAATTATAAGGAGAACATCAAAATATTAACTGTAGAATCTTACTATTGCTAATAGTCAATCAGCAGTTCAACCCGATCCTACAAGTAGCTAGTATTGACCCATCACATAAAATGATAAAAACAAGGTTATCAATATGAATCAGCAGAGTTGTTATGCTTAGAGAACACAACCTCAGTTGTTAATCGACAATCTATAGTATGTTCATACTAGCAGGATTTTGTGTATTTCTTAGATTTTACACATCAGTACGAGAAAAATAAAGATAATAATTAAAAATGAGATGGTTTATTTTCTTTAGCCATCGTTTTGACAGTGACTTATAGCAATCATATGTCGAAAATTTTACAACAGAGACTTGAAAAGAGAAAGCTAGGGTTTCAAACATAATAAAAACATTACAGTATATCAAAAAGTTGCAGCATTAATTTGGGGGTGAAACCTCAATAGTTTCTATCTCGAAACTCAGAAGGTTTTCTGAGTTTGGACAGTGAGAATGACTAACCGTGAGAGAGAAGAGAGCGCCGATGACGGAGGACGGATGGCGGTGGACGGAGGCGAGGTTCGGAGGCGATATAGAGAACTGTGAGGCCGCCGGAGCGATTCACAGAGTATTTGGCAGGTTTTTAAAAAAAATGAAAACCTTCGAGACAAGGTTTATGAGCACCATTTGTTTTTTCTTTTATTTTATTTTCTGTTATTTATAATTTATTGAAAAAAATTTAGAGATTTTTATCTTTACTTATTTATAATTTACTAGATATATACTCGTACAATGTAATGAAATATATTTCAATTTTAATATTTTGTTTTATTTTTTGTTTTTATTAATTTTTATTTTTAAATAAAATATATAAATTTAAAGATATCGTAAAACTTTAAAAAAAATATATTGATATTAATATCAAATTAATTATTTAAAAATTCTCGTTTTTAGTATAATTTTTTTAATTTATTTTTTATTATAATTTAATTTATGTTCAATAATAAAGTAATTTATTTTTCATGTAATAATATAATTTTTTATAAAAATAATAATTAAGTATTATGTTATAAATCAACAATTATCCTAATTACATTTTAGAATTTTTATATTTAAAATGAGATATTTATCTTGTATTTGATTATGTTAATATATAGTTAGTTACAAAAGTTCAAAAATAGAGTTTTAATAAATTGTATTTATGTACATTTTACTTGTAATCTTGAATTTTAAGTAATATGCATCAATTTATAGTACTTTATGCATAAAAAATGGTTTTTAAGAGTTTTTGTCAATATTTTATACTATAATATAGATTGAATTCTATGGATTTTTGTAATTAAATTTATCGATATATTTAAGTTAATAAAAACAGGTGATTACTATGTATTAATCAATATATTTGAATTAAAAATATTGTTAAAACAACAAAATGCATTTGGCAAAAACTATATGATAAATAAGTTGAAAATGTAAAATGACTAAAAATGACATGTTAAAAAAATCAGTCGATTCCAACATCATAATGATATAATTCAAAACAAATCACTAATAATATAATATATTAATTAATACAGCTCATATGATAAAAAATTTAAATAATATAATGTATTAAATAACATATTGTAAACATTCATAGGAGTCAATTGGTGTAACCAAATATGAATTTTAGAAAGAAAAAAATGCATTGTTGATGATTTTAAATAATCATTATATATA
Organism: Cynara cardunculus var. scolymus; assembly: GCF_001531365.2. NCBI lineage: Eukaryota > Viridiplantae > Streptophyta > Magnoliopsida > Asterales > Asteraceae > Cynara > Cynara cardunculus. Next base: position 21,398,814 of record NC_037543.1, read on the forward strand.
ATATGAATAAAAATAAAATTTATCAAATGCATATATTATAATTAATTAATAATAATTAATTATGTAATTAGAAAAAATACGCAAAAAGCTTCGGAATGAACGTTTTTATAAGTTAGCATAAAACATCGTCAACAAATTCTCGTAAATAAAGAAAAACAAGAATTTGTGTGGTTCTTTTCTTCAATAATTTACAACCGTTCAAATAAAGCTTTTTCAATGAACTTAAAAACAATGCCTTAATTCATAAACCAAGGTTAAGGGCGTTTTGGTTGATTTTCCATTAAATCTTGTATGGTTAAACCTGCCTATGTAGAATAATTTATCTGTAGAGATTGGGAAGGTTTTTGTTTATAGAGATTTTTCATATAGATGAAAGGAACATGTTTTTCGATTGAGAGGAATAAGTTTGAAAAAAATTGGCTTTTTACATAAAGTTCTCTTTAAAAACTTACTGAATAAGTCATTTTTATATCATTAAGCTACCACCAAACAATCATCTATAACTAACAGAATAATTCGTGAGTCTTATTAATCTCGTTAAACTAAGGGACCGTTTATCAAACATTTATCTTATAAGTGTTTACTGGTAAAATTTAATACTATTATGTACTTGGCTAGTAAAATTTTAATCCACCAAAACGACATAGTATACAATAATTTATCCAGTAAGCACTTATCATGGTAAGAGTTGTCGCCCTCACTTACCGGGTAAGACTCTTAATCATTGTCTCGCTCTTACCGGATATGATTATTGGTTCTTACTATATTCATCCGTTAAGATAGTATACTTGATAGGCCTTTACCCAGGTAAACGTTTGATAAACTAAGTCATGACTTGCTTTCAAATTCAAATTCAGCCCAAAGTTTATTTTCCCCAAAAACCCTCATTTGAGGGGGTACTTGATTTTCAAAACAAAAACCATATTCATTGACTTTGACCTTGACTTTTTGATGTAAACTTTACTTACCAGTATACAATTCAACAAGAAGAACATTTTTATACAACTATGACCACCAACTTGATTTAAAACAAACTATCTAGATATCGAACCCATCGAAACCGGCCATAGTAACCGGTCCAAGCGACTCACCTTCGATACTAGCCAGAACACGAATGTCACGAGTCCTCTGGTTCCATCTCGTTGCAAAAACCACGAACCGTATCACCACATCCTTCTCGATCCTTGACAAATCATTACTCAGAAACACAGGTTTTCCTTCCTCTTCCACAAAGTAATAATAATTTGGCATCTTTCGAGTCGATAGATAAACGATCTTCATGGGTCCAGATTTCAAGAAAACCCCGAATCTGTTTATCGAGTGCACGATGCCGACCATGACTTCACCCTTGACGGGCAAAAGGGTTCGACAGTTGAAGGCTACCAGAAAGTCGATATACTTCAAAGACTCGTTGTTAATTCTTCCGGTACCAATGTTTTTTAACTTGGTTACTCCTAAAAAGTAACCGAACTCCTCTAAGGCTTTGCACATTTTCAACTGTTTTAAGAGACTGCTCACAATCGAACTTGTGGGAACCGTTCCGTTTGTGTCCACGTCTTTTGTCGGAACTGCTACATGTTGGAGACATTCCACTTCACACAACATTCTGCACCAAGATCACAATTAAACGAATAAAACCGGATACAAGTTTCAAAGTACCATTGGAAAGACCGTCGGCTAGGAATTTAAGCCATCCGTGGTGCTAAAAGGTTTAATCAAAACATAAGCACATTTTCCTCATTTTGTTTAACAAATACGAAAAGGATATACAATATCAGCAAGAAGTCAATCACAGAATAAATGCAGAGGAAGCAAGCATATGGGTGCGTTTGGTGGGTGGACTACATAGGATATGACGGGACAAAACCAGAGCTTTTTTGTTCCATCCAAAAAGGTGGAACACATTAGACAAAAACACAAAGTTACTATCTTACCCTTCTAACATAACAAATCTAAATATCATGTATTTTATATATATATATATATATATATATATATATATATGTGTGTGTGTGTGTGCGCGCGCGCGCGCGCAGAGGAGCTTAATCATTTGAGAACTCTAAAATTTGCGAGACCCTTAAGAACTTCTACCTTAAGTTTTTGTTCACATGATATTTTTCCATCTAAGTATAGTATTTAATGTATTAATTAGCATATATTTGTTTCACAATGTGTTCGTTTATATGTATTTGGTTCAGAATGTGGAACTTTTTTATGTGTATTTTTGTTTCATAAAGACGCCAAAAAGTTTCACATTATGAACTGAGTATATGTGAAATAAATATATGTTAATCACTGCATTAAATTGTAGCCATAGATGAAAAAAAATTATATGAAATAGCACATGATGCACTAGTCCTCAAAGATCTCACGATTTAGAGAGTTCTCAGAAGAAGGTCTCCCTATCTATCTATATATATAGGGTTGGGTTCCAATGAGAATGAAAGTTATGACGAGAAGGGTAAGAAGGGATCCACACCCCTGGATCAATCGTAAATGAAGAGGAACACAAGATCAACACTAATGAGATACCGGATCAATTCCTTTCTAAAGAGATATTCATGGATTGTTTTGGGATTAAAAGTGATCAAGGGTCCAAATCCCTTCCTACACTTCTCATCTTAACATCCTTTGTCTATATATATATGTTATAATTTATTTTTTATAATAAAATTATTTAAACAACATTTTAGGGCAATCTTGTCATTTTAATAGTTTTTGTCACATCTTGTTCTAGTCGTACCAAACTTAGGACAAACAATTGGTCTAGTTCGGTGTATGCACACCAAACACTACCTATATGTGTAAAGAAACAAGATCCCAGAAGAAAGCAGAGTACTGTAAATTGCAAAAAATAAAGCAACCGAATCTACTAGAAGAAATTGCGAGCTAAGAGAAAGCCAAAAGAGAAGATACATAGAAAGTGTCAGCCTGTTGAATAAAAGAACAAAATTAGTTGAAGCACTTCAAAGGTACATCATATTGTGCCATTTGATCTCTACTAAAAGATGGAAGATATTTTGTTCACTTGCAAGCTACCATATGCCAATTTAAATGAACATGACAAAAACCTATCAACTAGACACAAATTTAGACCATCTCCAATGACGACACAAAATCTTAAACCAAATACCAAATTTCACAACAAATCACTCAATGAGGACTCTGGATTTGGTGTAATACTATTCATTTACACCACATTGGTGGTAAAAGATATGAATGAATATACCTAGAAGCTTACATTGTGGTGTAAGATTTGGTGTTACCCATTGAAGTAGATTTCTTGTTCGCACCAAATTTTAAGCCAATTTTTATTGATTTGGTGTAAGATTTGGTGTTACCCATTGAAGATGCCCTTTAGATCAAATATTCGTTTTAGCCTCTCTTTTTTTCCTTGATAAAATCTTAAGCTCATATTGCTAAACCTCATTGCTCCTCATCAGTACTTGTATTCAAACAATACAACTCACATAAGGCAACCTAACTAAACTAGACTTAGAAAACTGGCCATTGCCTCCAGGTGCCAACCTAACAAAATCAGCACAAAATTCTTATGGGATGGAGGTAGTGGAACTACGGTATCGATCCTTGTCTTCTACTTCCACATCATTTATTACTTGATCAAAAACTAAATCTGGAGATGTGAGATTTAAACAAACGATATATCAAGTGTTAAGAGGATGAATTCATAAACCCCTGTTTAAGAAAAACCTTTAAGAGGGCATTTCGCTTGCAAAATGGAATTTGGTGGAATCTGAATACATCAAAATAATTGGAATTTGAAGAAATTGGAACGGAATTCGACGAAGTTTGACCACACATTTGGTTGGCAGGAACTGGGATGAAATAGTAAATGACCAAAATACCCCTTAGTACATACAATTTAATGATAATACTAATTGGTGGTGGCAGTGGCGGAAGCAGTGGTGGCGGGTCATTTAGGTATATAACCTTAAATGAGATTTCATACTCATCGGAAGGTCATGAATTTAATTAATATCTCATTTAAGGTTATATGCCTAAATATACACGGTGGGGCAGTGGCGACGGTGGCGGCAATGAAAGAAAGACTCCAAAGGCAACGAGCATGCATGTATAGAGCAGGCTATGAATTTTTTGGGGTAGTTTTGTCTTATTCAAAAAAAATTATCATTACCTGACTAATAATTTTTGTAATTATATTTGGTATATTAGTTATTTATGAAATCAAAGGGACAACCCAATCTATGTTAACCCGGTTTATAATTTTACCTGTTTTGACATGTTGCCCAACTCGCCCAACCCATCCATTTTGTCACCTATAGACTAGAGTAATCCCACATGAGATCATTCTAAATGGGAAACCAAAAGCAACGAATGGTGGACTCTTTAGAAGAAATTATAAGAATGGAGCAAATAAGGTGAACTAACAAATCATAATTCAGTCAACTGCAGAGAAATATAAAGAAACTGAGACAACAGATCCATTCATTTGAGGCAAGAAAAAGGGCATACCAAATAATAAAAACTCAATGAGATAACAAAATGCAATAGCAATTTCCTTGAGTGTGATGACATGTTCACATCATGGTATAAGTTCTACACTAGAGTTGAGCAACTACATAGTATTTTCTTTATGAAACCAAGAACTTACTTTTGTATATCACTAGTCATCGCAATATGTATTTCAAATTCAATTCCCAAGTTCATACATGATTCAAAAACAAGGACTGCCGTTTGATGATAAGATTTCAAGATTTAAATAATCTTTTTCTAATACTTCATCCTATTTAAAAGATTAATTTTCAAATTCATGGAACATTGGTATCCCAATTCCCCATTTGATAGTTAGTTGATAAACTATATCTACCATATTTATCTTAATACAATAACATCGGAATCATTGCTTTAAAATCTGTGTTTAGCTCCATGCTTATGTAAACATTGAACCTTCGAAGTACAAGCCAGTTATTTGATAGTTTCAGCGATGAATATTAGTTTCATTCTCAGCATCCCATTTAAAGATTATTTTGAATATGGAATCCCAATTCCCCATTTGATATTTAGCTAATAACCTTACAATAAACTATATCTACCATGTTTTCTTAACCTAATAACTTCAGGAAGTAAGGGTAATCATTGCTTCAAAATATGCGTTTAGGTCCATGATGATGTAAACAATAAACCTTCATGTTCTTTTCATTCTCAAATTTTCTCTCCTTTTTTAATGGGTGACTTATCTGATAACTAGAACATTCCAGAAAATCATCAACTAGTACAATGACAAATGGATACCTCTATTTGCAATATGTTTTCAAAATTTGCAGATGTATTCAAAAGGATTTTTTTTTATCAAAAGACCATAGTTGAACTCGGACAAAGTCGATGCTTACTTTGATCCAAAACCCTAAGAGTTATAAATTGGAAATTAACTTTAGCAAAAGACATTATAAAAGGAAGTGAGATCTGGGTTGTATAATTTTATGCCACAACAGCTGTGGGAGCGGAAGTAACACTACCGGATAAAAATTTATACAGTCCAAGTCCCATTTCCTGTTGTTTCAAAGCTCGGATACTCTTTTTAATGGTGCTACACACTACGATATCTTTGTTGGATACCCTAAGTTTGCTCTCATTGCCTCATTGGAACGTATTAGGTAATCTAACAAATCTACCTATTTTCAATTAAATATTTACTTCCATACATAAACATTTGATGAGTTGAATTTGAAAATGTGACATTTTAGTATCTTCAAATTTTGGAAGCACATTTTCTTTAGGGTTTAACTTTTGTAACTTTGATGTGAATGCTTGGAATTTAAAGAAGAGTTCGATATCTTTCTTTATTTTTGGTTAAAAGGACCCTTTCTTTACGTCTTTTGCTAAAGTTAATTTCCTAAACGTAACTTTTAGGGTGTTGGATCAGAGTGAATTTCATCTGTTCGGGGTAAGCATCTACTTTGGTCTGAGTTCAGCTATTGTCTGTTGTCAATACATGTATCTAAAACTGAATAAGTGCAGGATTCAGCATAGGCGCCTCCTTCCAAGGAAGCCCAGACTGATAAACAGTCAACGAAGATGAAGTGAGAAGGGATAGCTGAGGGGACAGAGAGCATACTGATTGGATGTAAAATTTGTTCAGTAATCAGCATCAAACAAAAAGTTCAAATCACACCTAAAATCTTTCAACAGAAAATAACGGATTCTTTACAAGATAAGGATCCATTTCAAAAGATTATATGAAAGGAGCAAAGCAAACAATGAACCCTGCAAATAACCCCTATTTGGATATCTATAAACAAAACAATATCAAAAAACTGATCCGTACATGGAAATCTACTCCGAATAATCACTCAAACACACTAATTCTACAAACAATTCAACACAACTTCTCCTTCAACCCCCTTTCTCTTCAAACCCTAGAAAACATACTTAGAATCGATGCATTGTCTAACAGACCAACTAGATTTACAAACTCATACTTGACCCAAAATGTGTTCCACAAATTGAACCACGATCTTAAGCATCACATAAACCGATAATCATTTCGATTACGATTATATACATTAAAAAATCATGTATTTCTTCTACATAAGACATAACAACAAACATTATTCGATTTACATGGTGAATTCAGATAAAATTACGATCAAAATTTGCCCTAATTTGACACGTAGACAGTATGATCGCAAAATTTGACCAAAATTCGAAAATCAAATGATCAAGATGCACGAATCCTAGCTTACCGGAGAATTTGGTGATCGCTATGTCGGTTGTAGCCCTCCTTTACCGGCTCCTCCGTGAGGGTTTCGCGGTTCACGATACACTATTGGTACAGCATTGGGAGGGCTTACTGAAGAGTGAGTGGTCTACCGTTTGCCGTTTGGGAGTTCTCTGGATGGATTCATGACATGCTTGTTATTTAATTATTTTTCATTAAAACCGATAATTTAATAAATTTTCATTTATAAAATGTCAAAATAATATTTTAAAATATTTCGATTTTGATGTTATTTAACACTTAAATAATATTTTAATTACATATTCAAAGTAAAAAATTTAAATTAATATTAACCAAAATTATCTATGGCATAAAAGGCATTTTCGATAACCTATTAAAAACCAATTTTTATATATTAGGTATCTTTAATTAATGCATGTCACTTAAAATTTATAAATACATATACCATAGAAGTGTGATAAGAACCCCCATCTCTGTCCCCGTCCCCGCCCCCGCCCCCACCCCAGTCTGAAGGATATGAGCAGTTGGGGATGGGATCCTCACTCGGGAATTGGGGAGTTTTTTTTATTATGTAAGATATTTTAAATCAATTGTGTTAAATGTTACACTTGATTCAAAATGGTTCATGTTTAAATCTAACGTCTTTTCATAATATATGTTAACAAAATCACAAAAGTATATGTAATTGTTTGTACAAATGTTTTTAGCTCTCCATTTTTTTTATGTAAAACAAGTTAGAAAAAATGTATATGAGAAAAAAAATGTCAAAATATTATTTCTAAATTTAGATGATATTAAATTTAATTATATAAAATAATATATTTACTAATAAATATATGATATATTTAAGATACCAGTAGGGGACGAGCGCAGGCTGGGAATCACGTTACTCAACTCCGACCCCGTCTAAGGTTTTTAACTTTGGGGGATCCCATCCCATTTGTGGGGAAACCCCGTCAAGACGAGTACACCAGGTTGTTAATGAAGCGGATCTCATTCTCTGACCTATTATTAATGCATAAACATGGTTTTTTAAAACTCTGTCTTTGAAATCCAGTAATTGAACTTATAATGTGTTAAGATATATGATAAAAACATATTATATATTTTTTAGTTAAAATAAAATACATTTTTATTTAAAATCAAAATATAATAATTATTATTTTAATTAAAAAATGAGGTATTGTTTTCTTATTAATTTAATGCTAATATCACAAAAAAATTCCGTTTTTTATCAGATTTATCTTATTATTGTAATGTTACGTATTTTTCAAAAATAAATATATTTATTATTTATAATGTTTATATTGTATCATACAACATTTTAGTTCAAAGTATTAAAAATAAGCTATTTAAGAGACGATGATTTGATTGGTTTTGTTCTTATGTGTGATACATTTTTGATCGATTGCAAACTTATCTTGACTTACAAAAACTAACAAATATCCCCAACCGACGATTTCTTGTACCCTAAGCTTAAGTTGACGACTTTTACTTGTTCGTAATTAATCTCTTGGAGAAGTTTAGTAATGTTATCACTTTTATCTCGGTAGACTTTTCATTCAACAACATCAGATCATAATGCATAATTTATGTGCGTGCCTAACGAGTGGATGTTACCACTAATACACTGTTTATTTCTACATTTACACTTGAGCCAATTGAGCGGGTTATCTTTGTGCCGCCAAAGAAAATCTACATTGTGTGTGTATATATATACTAGAAGTATACTCGCGCAATGCAACAAGATACATCTCGATTCTAATGTTTCGTATGTGTTTTGTCTCAGTCAATGTTATAATATGGTTTTATGTGGTTTTGATAAAACGATAATGTTTTTTTAACAAATATAAATATGAAAATATTGTAAAAATTTGAAAAAAAAAATATTGATGTTAGTACCAAACTAACTATTTATTATTATTTTATTTTTTTTGTGTATTTCTTTTATTCATTTTATATTTTTGGTTTAATAATATAATTTTTTATAAAGATAATAATCAAGTATTTTGTTAAAACTCAATTATTATCCTAGTTATATTTTAGATTTTTTATATTTAAACTGATATATTTATCATCTATTTGATTATATGTATCTGCAGTTAGTTATATGAATCCAAACATGTGGCTTTAATAAGTTGTATTTACACACAATTTACTTGTAATCTTGAATTTTAAGTAACATGTATCAATAAATAATACTTCGTATATAAAAAATATTTTTAAGAGTTTTTATCAAATGCTTTATAATATAGTATAGATATATATATTTCAAAAAATAACAATCCAAAAGATAACAAAGGCATGTGTATATATGCGTGTGTATAACAAATACCCATGTGCACTTCTCAACTTTGTTAAGATTATAACCTTTAATATTTGAGGAAGTTAAGGTTTATTAGTAACCTGGTACTGCTGGCCATGATCATCTGCTATATCTAAAATTGTTATTTGGCATGTATGTCTCGACACAACATTAAAACTCTAGATCTTCCAATATGGCATCTCACCGACGGATTGGAACCTCTTGGACTGTTGTCATTCTATATGGTACATAAGCATTAAATATATTATTCACCCCATGATTAATTGATTAGTCATCATGACCTGAAGTTGGTCGATCATTTTAATACACACACAAACACATGCGTGCGCACATATATACATATATCATCCAGAAAAGTGTATTGAAAATCGATAGCTAAGGTGCACAAACGATACGTCATAAAAGATAATGCAAGTGTATTTTTTGCATAGGAAAAATTCCAATTCGAACTTTAAAATAACGAAATGATCAATTAATACTTCTTATAACTTCAATCATTTTAATTCAACGATTAAGCAAACAACCATCAAGAATTAAGTAGTCTTTTAACCTTGTTTAACACCTAATTCTTTATTGAAAAGGGATAATAGGAACGAAAACACGTACAAAAAAATCTATATCTTTTGAGATACAATGATTGTCACGACTCACGAACTAATGTGACATGTAACTGGATTTCGTAACTGAAATATCTGATTGATTTTGTTACAGCAAGCATCTTATTAAAACATTAAGTCAGTATTTAGTAAAGTATAATGTCAGTTATTAAAAGATAAGATGTATTCGAGAACATTTCATTATAAAAATCTATACATACATAAGTGTTTATATATACATAGACTCACATATTTGCGTTATATCTCATTTTATTCGGTTGGATAAAACAAATATGTTAAAGTATCTTCGACAAATTCTTCAAAATAAACAAAATGATTGACTTTCTGCTTTAACAGTATGTTTCAAAACTTTCTTCCAAATACAGAAATTAGGATGAAAACATGAAAATCCTCTTATTTATAGAACTATCAAAAAAATAATTTGAATAAGTTTTTTTTAATTATTCTCACCAATAACAAAATGACAAATTGCATGAAAAAGTAACGCACTTTAACTTGATTCTTGTTTTGAGTAACGTACTTTCAAAACTTAAATTTTGATACCTAAAATGTAAAGTTTTAAACATTTAAATATCCGGGTAATCGGTTAACGACTAATTTAAGATTTAAAAAAGACTAATTTTAGATTAAAAAAATTCATGTCACTAACTATGTCAGCAAATAATACTGAGTTGGATAATACATCACTCGCTACGTCAGCATGATAACTGATTAATGTTTTAACCAAATACCCGGGTATTTAAATGAAAGTTTTCATGCAATTTGTCTATAACAAAATTAAAAGAAAATTTATTAATATTTTTAATAATCTATACTATATTATAAAGCATTTGGCTAAAACTCTTAAAAACTCTTAAAACTCTTAAACTCGTTCATCTCTAAACGATTTCATCTCTATCCGATTTCACCCCATAACTGAATTCGTGTAACTAACTGCATATAAACACAATCAAATACAGGATAAACAT
>NC_037543.1:21414695-21442475 GCF_001531365.2 Cynara cardunculus var. scolymus
TGATTATCCTAATTATATTTTAGATTTTTTATATTTAAAATAAGATGTTTATCCTGTATTTGATTGTGTTTATCTGCAGTTAGTTACACGGATTCAGTTATGGGATGAAATCRKATAGGGATGAACGGGTTTAAGAGTTTTAAGAGTTTAAGAGTTTTTAAGAGTTTTAGCCAAATGTATTATAATATAGTATAGATAATCAAAATTAAGGGGACTTTAGTAAATTAAAAGAAAATATAATATATTAAAATTTCGATTTGATTAGATATTTAAAAGTAAATGTACCGGATATTCAAATGTCCGTACACTCTTTAAGGGGACTTTAGTAATTTAAAATGTAAAACCCCACCTACAGTCAGAGTTCGCCGGAGTCCGGCGAGAGAGAAAAAGACACAGATTCATTCCATTTCTCCGGTCTCCATCTTTTCCGATTCTTGATCAAATATACTGATCTTGATATCCAAATTCAGTCAGAACAACATTAATCGATCTCGATTCACCTAATCAGAACTAAATCACACCGATAATTACAGTGATTATCAATGTGTTGTGCGTGATCGGAGAAATAGAAGAAGAAAGAGATGGAGACACACATTGATGATGAAATGGAGATGAAGATTCTAGAGATCACCTTGATCTCGGCGCAAGGTTTGAAGATTCCGCCGTCTGCTATGATGCGCCGTATGTACACCTACGCACTCGCATGGGTAGATCCAAACGCCAAGCTCCGCAGCCATCTCGATCGCATCGGTGGTGAAAACCCTACCTGGAACGAAAAGTTCATTTTCCGTGTCTCTCGTGATTTCATCAACGGCGACACCTCCGCCGTCCAATTCCAGATTTACGCCGCCGGTTACATAAGCGACTATTTTATCGGCACGGTACGTTACCTCTTAAGCAGTAGTCCTATCTCGTCAAGATACGGCTCCATTATCGGAATTCCAAGTTTCTCCGCCCTCCACATCCGTCGTCCGTCCGGTAGAATCCACGGCGTCCTTAATATCGCCGCAACGGTCTACGATAGTTCACATTTCGCGTCATTGACCGGAATTTCCGCCGTCTGTTTTCGTGATCTGATCGGAAAAACTAACAAAAACGATGATCTGTTCTGTGAACGGCGACTCTCACGGTGTCTCAGCCATGTCGGATCTAAAAAGAGCGAGCAATCATCTGAAGCAGAATCTTTTGATTTATCGTTTGAAGAATCGGTTGATTTCTCCGACGGAACAGATTCCACAACGTCGTCATCGTCCGTAACGGCGTTTAAGGACAGCAATGGCATCCGATCAAATCTTCAGGTGGCGGGAAAAAAAGATTGGAAATCGGACGGTGGTGGTTTGTTGTGTGGTTTGACTTTGCAAAGAAGATCCAGTCCGTCGGATCAGAATCTTCCTTGTAGGAAAGATTAGACGATAAATGGACGGTCGAGATCATTACATATTTCGTTGGTAGTTGATATAAGCTCAATTACTATTTTGACCTCAGGAGGGATATATTCATAGTGCAAATTGATTTTTTTTGTTTCCATTTTTTAAAATCAATCAATATTCTTATTTTGTTTGATTGAATCACGCGATTATTTATTAAAAAAATGCTAAAAACTACATTTAATATTTTGTTTGCCAATTGCAAGTGAAATATATAATATATATTTTCTTATTCTAAAAATTAAGTGTCTATATTTAGTTGATGAAAGAATGTGTAAAATAAGCGTTAAGATGATAAGCGTAAGAAGTGTTCTGGATCCTTAATCTCAAACCTACTCTATAAATTGTGCTTATCACAAGAATTGATCCGATGGATTTCGGTGTACTGCATTAATGTTGATCTTTAATTAAAATTGATCCAATGGTGAAAATCTCTTCTTATCTTTCTCACCATAACTTTCAATCTCACTGTAACCTAACCTTATTTAGGGGTTGTTTGTTTACCTCTTAATAGTTCCATTAAGAGGCTGCATTTGAATCATTAAGAGGTGAATCTTATTTGGCAAAAAAAAAATTGTCTCTTAAAAGTTTCTAAAACCCTCTGAATGATTTTGTATCTTGAGTTCCCCTTAACCATTCAGCACTTTAATTCCATTGTAAACAATTACCGAACAATTATATTTCATTTTAACTATATAATGAGAGTTTCTTAATCATTCTATATCAAACCATTCAACAACTGCCAAACAACCTCTTAGTTTGTCTCTAAATAAATATCAACTTGTAAAAATAAATGTTTACTTTTCCATTCTGCTCTTAATTACAAGAGGGTGAAAATCCCTCCAAATAAATGTCATAAAATTAAATGTGAACGTAACATTCAACAACATTGTTGGTGAAATTGAAATAAATGGTAGAAGAAAGTGTCGGTATATATTCCTAGTCATTTCCATTTTAGAGTCGTTTTCTGAAAAGGAAAATATTAATTATAAACTGAGAACTAATTTTTGTAAACAGATATATAAATTAATTAGTCACGTCTATTTAAAATTACTTTTTTCGTTTTTGTCCATCTGGTTTGATAATAGTTTAATGATATAGATAGTGTTTTATTCAATAAATTAATAAAAGAAAACTTTATATAGAAAACAAAGTTGTTTTTTTTTCAAACTTGTCTCTTCCAATTAAAAAACACACTCATTTTATTTATGAAAAAATTCTTTCAAACAAAAAAGTTTATAATCTATACACAGATTAATCTCCACATAGAGCTTTATTCGTACAAGACTTATTGGATGTTTAGGAGATGCTGAATGATTTGGTACAATATAATTAAATGATTAAGAGACTTTGTATGATTTAATGCAGCATAAAAGTTTAATATTTGACAAATATTTTGAATAAAAACTCTGAATGACAAAAAAATTAAATATTTACCCCTGTGTATGATATGATATCAAATTAAATATGAAAAACCAACCAAATACCCTAAATTGTTTATTAGCAGCTTAATGATTTTAACGAGACTTACAACTTATTTAGTTAGCTATACATGATCGCGATAGTGGTTTAATGAAATAGAAAGTGAATTATACAATAAATTTCTATAATAAAACTTTATATAAAAAACAAAAAAAAAAAAATTCATCCATGAAAAAACTATTACAAACTTATCCATATTATAAAAAACCACTAAACAATTCCATAATATCATCCATTAAAATAAATTTATAATTGCATCTTAAATTTAAATTTAAATTTTTATGTATTTAGTGTCAGTTGTTGTTTGGCAGCAGGGCTGTCCTTGGGGGAGGACAGTATGGGCGCACGACCAGGGCCTAAAAATACCAAGTGCCCAAATTTTTTCTTTAAAATACAATAGTAGTCTCCAAGAATTTAATAAATTATAGAAAACCAAAAAATTGTAGCATATAATAACAGGCAAAAAGAATTTAGTAGATAATAAGGGCCCAAAAACATATCAACTAATTACATTAGAGAATAAAATTAAAAAAATTAATTAATCATTTATTATATGCTATTGTTTATTGTCACTCTATTTTTTTTATCTTCAACAAGGTCCAATGATATTGGTTACTGTTATCTCTATATGTTTGACTGTTTTCGTGTAATTCAACGTTAATATCATGTGCTTAATATTGCTATATATTTTTGTTGTAAATTTTATTAATTTTTGCTTCTATTGACTATTGGTATTTGGTTTTGTTGTTCTAATTGTGTTTTGTTGACCGTTGTTATCTATTTTTGTTCTACATAAAATATTTTACTATTGTTTGACAATCAATTTATTGTTCTTATAATTTATGATGTGTTTCATGGTTTTGTGATTAAACAATAATTTTTTTACTACTAAATGTATTTAGTAATGTCTTTTATATATGTCATGTTTCATAAACTTTTAATTTTAACATCTTATTTTACTTGAGCAAAAAAAAAAACAAAAATATAATTTAAATATTTTCATCAATTGTTTGACTTATGTATATTTCATTGAGATTCCGCCACACCACAATTAAGATTTTATTCAAGTGCTCAAACAATTATTTGTTGAACTTGTATATTGTATGTTTAATTCATTATTTGTTCTTATTGGATCTCAATGGATCATATTTTATTTCATATTTTTATTGATCATCATTTGTCTACTTGTCCAGAAAATCTTGAATCTTCTTTATCATTGATCTCTCATTGATCCTTACGATTACTTCATTTACACGAATTCTTTTTTTGTATCAAAATAACACATATTTTATTGTTATGAACTAAGAAAATTATTACTTTTTATAAAAATTTATTAATCGTAGTTTCTATATTATTAGTTTCAAGTTACCTAACAAGAAGTACATAAATTTGAGTACTCTTATATATATATATATATATATATATATATATATATATATAATAAAGATAAATAAGAATTTTTTTCCTAGTAAATTATTAGCATTTCTTGTACTCAATTTTATACTAATGAAGAACATTTATTGAATTTTTTTCGTACTTATCGAGGGTCAATATAAAAAAAGTGAGTTTTGACGATGCACTTTTTAATGATGACATGTTTCCACCACAAGTTATGGCAACGACATGTTGTTATATATTCTTTATGATGATAAATGGACTTTTAGCGACGACAAAAGTCATTGCTAAAACCTTGTTTCTTGCAGTGAGCCATGTTTTTACGAGCCTATAAAATGTCAGGAATGGGCTTGTTTGGCAGTTACTGAATGATTTTGTGCAGAATAATTAAATGGTTAGAATAATTAAAAGGCTATCATGATCTAGTAAAAAATAAATATAATTATTTAGTAATTGTTTATAATAAAATTAAGACGTAGATTCTTGAATGGTTAAAAGGTCCATGATACAAAACCATTTATAAAGTTTTAAAACTATTAAAAAAATAAATATTATTTGTTAAATAAGATTCACATCTTAACGATTATTAGACTGCTTTTATTGAACATGTAAACAAACAACCCTAGGCAATGAAGCCCCCCTTGTTTTAAAAACATCTTGAAATCAAATTTGAAAGGAAACCTTGAAAGAGGTAAAAGGGAGAGAACAAAAAAATAGTAGAAGATGGGTAATGATGAAAAGCAAGAATTGTCGGGAATAAAGTTGAAAAACGGGATTTTAATCGGGAAAAAAGCCAACAAAACCACACCTTCGAAACTAGGGTTTCATAATTCCTCTTCTCTACTTCGCAATTTTCCGATGAACAACTCTGTTTCTGCTAGAAAGATCGGTGCAAATCTATGGGAAGTTCAACCGCAATTCAATTTCAGCAAAGATCACGCTGATCATGGCGGTGCTGCTGCTAATCTGAGCCACCACCGTCGCCGACGCCACCGTAGCCATGATATAGAGAGATTTGAGGATTCCGATAGACTGGACGAAAAACAACCTCCTGACTCCGATCCACAACCTGTAAGTTTTTTTGTTTACTGTTGTCAAATTTCCTTTTCTTTTTATGGACAATTGTTTCAACTATGGAGAAAGGATGTGGCGGTGCTCGGCGGAGCCACCACCGTCGAAGCCCTCACCGCCACCACAAACGGCAAGTCTTACTTTTTTCCAAATTTGATATTTTTGAGATGATTAAAATATATAAACTCGGTTTAAATAATATTATAAAAAATTAACAAGAAAATGTTTTACGTGAATAATTGAAAAAATTCAAAAAATTATATTAACGTGAGAGGAATCTGTTTTCGTAAAAAAAACTGAAACTTCGTAGCAAAAACACTGTGAAGGTACAAAAAATATTGAACGTTGACACGAATAACACTGTGAAGGCTTCATGTTGTTTTTGCTATGAATATTCGGGATGCTTTTGTGCGTTCACAGTTGGTCTTATGGGTCTCATGAGAACCCAACCCTACAAGTATATATGTATATTTATGACGGCTTAAGGCACATCTTGAAAAACATCGTGGTAACTCGTAAGGCTTGAGGACCTCCATGTCAAAGCCTCATGTCATTTAGAACCTTGATGAACACTAGATGATAAGCTACATAACAATGTAAAATGACTTAAAAAGACACGTTAGAAAATAAATTGGAAAAATATTAGGGGTATAATTGGAAAAAATGAGAAAAAAAACCCATCACCTCAAAAAGACATGTTAGAAAATAAATTGGAAAAATATTAGGGGTATAATTGGAAAAAGTGAGAAAAAAAACCCATCACCTCAAGTAGCGTTTCAAAAAACTAGTTTATAAGCTAAATTATGGCTTACTAAATGGAGCTTTTTCAATAAATTTAAAAATTAAGCTGCTGAACATGGTCTTATTGAATCTTTGTTTCCTTTTTCTTTCTGATTCAGCCAGAAATCGAGACTATTTCGAGAAGCAATATTAGAGAATTACCGAGCTTACGCCATTTATCAGTCGGTAAAAATGGCAACGATCTGCAGCATGTTTCGTCTGCGAGTTGTTGTAGCTCAATGCAGGTACTGCGTTTTGTCAATTTCACGTTTATCTCGAGTGCAAATTGAGAACTTTTTCGGTTTATTTATGCCTGTAGGTGACACCTTTCATTAAAGCCGCCACCCCGATTGGCTACACTGTTAAGACGTCGACACACTTGCTTAAAATTCTCAATCGAATTTGGAATCTCGAAGAACAGCATTCGTTGAACGTGGCTTTGATCAAAACGTTGAAACGAGAACTCGGCATTTCGCGAGCACAAATCACGACGCTAATCGAAGAACGGAAAAGGGATCGTCAAGAAATGGACGAATGGAAAAAGTCGATCAACGATCGGAAGAAAAAGGCGATCGAGTCAACACGAGACGAGCTTTTGGACATAAAATCTTCGTTAATGCGAGAGAGGAAAGCGCGGATTTTGTTAGAAAGTTTGTGCGACGAGTTTGCAAACGGGATAAGAGATTATGAACAAAAGGTGAGATTTTTGCAGCAAAACCGCGGGAAAAAAGATCAACTCGTGAGCGAGAACGAGCCCGATCGGCTTATCCTTCATGTTTCTGAAGCATGGCTTGATGAAAGGGTGCAAATGAAGTGTGATTTTTCAGAAAAGACGTCGATTTCTGATAACTTATGTTGCGAAATCGAAACATTTCTCGAGGCGAAAAAGAAACAATCTCGTGGCTCCGGGGTTGAACCCGACGAACTTCTTGAAAACACCGAGCCATCTTTGCAGTTGGTGCCACGAATGACGGACCGCAGTCTTGGAGTAGCTGAACCATCTTCACAATTGATGTCAAGAATGGAGCGGCTCCAAGACCATGGAGGGGCTGAACCGTCAATGCCAAGAAGGGCAGGCCGGGGTTCAGATGCCACTGAACCATCTTCGAAATCAATCACAAGGGGGAGAGACCGAGGTTCTGGAGTGGCTGAGCCACGGGCTCGTGAGGGTGCGAAATCGAACACATTGATGGCTAAGCTACTTGAAGCAAGGTTAGAAAGCCAGTTTTCTAAACCAAGAACACTAAGAAGGTAGTTTAGCTTAGTTTACTTCCCATGGTTGGATCATTAGGCTCGAATGGGTGCACTTAGCCGGGGTGCGATCCATCGGTCGAGCCCGTGAGTAAATTACGATTCTCGTCCTTGTAGTTTGTTAATAATTTCGATTTTCATCCCCGTGGTTTAGAAATTGTGATTTTCGTTCCTATAGTTTACAATTTATTGCTATTTTTGTCCCTGAACTAGTTCCCATCTTTGAGTACAAGGGACCAAAACTGTAAAGAATTGTAAAGCATAGGGACAGGAACAACAATAAGTTGTAAATTATAAGGACGAAAACCACAATCTTTAAACCATAGAGACGAAAATCGAAATTATTTACAAACCGCAGCGACGAAAAACATAATTTACTCTTTGTTTTTCCAAACAAAGTAACAAAGTCACATAATTATCGCTAACACCTCTGTAAAATAACGAGTCAGTATTAATTATAAAGTAAGAAAACGTACTGTTTAGAAGCTTGTTTCAGTCTGTAATAGATTTATGTAGTTTGCATACACGTTTCACGCCAGCATTTTTCTTATTGACAGTTGAACCATAATTTCGTTGCATTTGACATCTAGCGTGAGTATACATATAAACGACTTCATTTAAATCATGTTAAGGAACAAGTTGTTAGCGTCTAATTGAATCAATACCTGTTTTTTTTTAAGAGTAATCAAATTAGGTTTCACATGTTCTTACGGTTTTAAAAGATAGTTGACAACAAGCATTTAGACCAAAAAGCATAAGAAGCTATAAAACGATGGAATAGCGATAAGCTCATATGAAGCAAACGTTGATGTTTGTGTTCAACAACCGAATTCTGCTGAGGCTTTCCATGCACGACTTTTGATGCATCGCTCTGTGTTTGTTGCTAAGTGGAAGACAGAGTAGTAGAAAAAACGAAGCCAACCAACCTGAAATCTCAAACGTACTCAAATTGAAACAAGTAATGACAATATAACTGTAAAACCCAAAATTTCGAGGAATAGATAATGTATATATATTTTTTTTCTATTTTACTTATTTATGTATATATATATGTANTAAATACCCTTTTCACCTTTGTTCACATATGTTTTTTGAAATTGTAAATTTAAAAAATTAATTTTTTTTCATTATTAATCACAACCATTTATTGTAAGAATCAATGGTCAAGATTGGTTAACAAAGTTAATACAATAATCTTGGTTAACATTTAAACCAGCCCCTATATATATATATATATATATATAGAGAGAGAGAGAGAGAGAGAGAGATGAGCGATCAAATGCAAACCACCAATTTGTACAAATCGTGCAAACCACCCTCATCCGTCGACTTCATTATTTAATCTTATGAAATTTTTTATGAAATTGTTTAATATTGTGAAATTGTTTCATATAATGTTTTTTTTGATAAAGTTGTTTTATATATGGTTATGAAATTATTTCATATAATACTTAATGAAATTTTAATGAAACTGTTTCATATATTTCTCTAAAATTAAAATAGTGAAGATGATAATATACATGATTAACACCCTCCACAATAAAAATGATTAATCAACCTCTCATAATTACCAAAAAATGAACAAAATAAAAAATTATAATTGGTTGAATAAGGTTTGTACAATGCACATATTATTAAAAACTCAACAATTATATTAAATTCAAGAAATAAAAGAATATTGGGTTCATCGGGTTGGGTTGGGTTGGGTTGGGTTGAGTTTCAAATAATCCAATACATAAGGTTTGAAGATTTTACAACTCAATTAGATATTGAATTGCTTCAGCTTAAGTTATTTCGCATTGGATTGGGTTGGTTGGGTTTTTGAGCTCCCCTAGGACTAACCATTTACAAGGTCCAACAAATTAAACTTATGTGCTGTACATGACATAGTAAAATTTTATATACTTGGATCTCAGTAATTTCATGGTTTTCATGCAACAAAAATATACACAATTTCACCATATAAAAGCACATATTTTCTCAAACATTATGCATTCAAAAGAAAACGTAACTTTTAAGAGATTTCATATATTTTCTTCTTAAGTACCTTCCGTCTAAACATTCTCTAGGTGGGTACGGTTGTTAGAACTAGAAATCCATTTTGAGTCGTGCCTCCATGTCACATGCATTTCTTGCGTGCTACGACTCACCTAAAGTCAGTAGCCCATTAGCCCATTTTCAGGTTGTCTCTCCTTAAGTGTGACAGACCATGATGACATCCCATACTCTTAACAGACCATTTGTACAATTTAAAATCAACGAAAATTCAAGCATGCTAAATGTGTTTAAAATTCGGAAAACAATTAGCATGCATATTTTACATAATCTACATGCAAATGTAATCACGTAACAATAAACATGCATTTAAATTACAATATCATGCATAGCAAACATCAACACATACCATAATATGCTAGAATACATTTATATAAAGGTATGCCTCCTAATGATGTCTCATGAAAACTCACTTTGAACGTAGTGCCCAAGCAATAGTTCATTGCTTAATGGCCTACACAATGTAATCCATAATATTTCATCAATGGTCTATTATGCCAAAAAGCCAACAAGAGTCCACTATGGTAAGTCCTTAAATCTGTCCCAAATATAAACTTTTCATGGGTCAAATTGGTCAAAAGTCAACTCTTGATCAACTTGGTCAATCTTAGTCATTCTCTAATTATTATGCTTAATATCGAACCCTGATGTTTATTTTACATATAATTTGGTGAATTCGTTAGATTGACTAAAAGTGTCTTTAATAAACTGTAAATTCCTAAGGAGAAGTTAAGAAATACAACATTCAGTTTTTCAGAATGGGAAGCTATCTCTTGTAAGTATTGAGGGATTTTTCATAGAGCCATTGTCATACATATATGTTAAGCCATACGATCTTAATTAATAAGATTTAATCAAATTTCTCTGATACCAATGGTTGGTCACATAGTGTAACCAATATAACAAGTATTTATAGAAGGGGAGGGGGGTTTGAATACAATTTTTTCAGTAGTTCTTATTAATAAACATTTCTTAAAGAACGTATAACAATCTTGTGCGAAATAAAGACTCTAAATTAAACTGGTTGATGCACAAATCTGAATAGAATTATCCGCTTGACGAATTATATATAACCCGATTCTCTTAAAAGTATATGACCCTCACTCAACCCTAAATGTTGTAAAACCCAAAATTTCGAGGAATAGATAATGTATATTTTTTATTTCTATTTTACTTATTTATATATATATATATATGTAGGTATATATATATATATATATTGGTTAAATAAAATATTAGAAATTCAAGATAAGTCAAATTCTTTCCTTATTATTGACCAACGGCTTAAGACTCTACCAAGAGGGGGAGCCTGCTATCGGCAATTGGGAGAGGCATAAGAGGGCAGGCGGTGTTTGGCCCATAAAGGGAAACTGCGACCTGCATGATTTCAGGCTGTGGAGAAGACAGTCTCACAGCTTAAAAATCGGGATTTGGCCGATTTGGTCAACTAATAGGCCAAATTGCTCGAGTATAAATCAGGGGTACTGGTCTAGAGTAGTTATCCTTTTGAAAAAAGAAGAAATCGTCGAGTTTGAGAGAGGGAGGAACCGGAGTTCAGACCAAGCACGAAACCCCCTGCTTCCCGTCGTTTAGAGGTAATTACTCGACCCAAATTTTATGTTGATACAAGGTTTAGCTATACCTTCAGTTCTGTATAGATCTCTAGAGAACTCTCGTCCCAAACTGCGTGTTTTAAGGTCGGTTTCAAGGTTTAGGTTTCAAATGGTAAACACGYTGTATCACACTGTAAAAACCACTTAGAGAATGTTATACAGAAGCTTTGCATGAAAGCTCTGTATCATGTTAGAAGCTCTGCATGAGAGCTCTGTGTCCAGTTATGCTAGTCAGAGGCTCTGCATGAGTTTTGTTTCAAGTTGTGAGAGCCCTGTATTACGTTATGTTATACAGAAGCTCTGCTTGAGAACTCTGTACCAAGTTATGTGTGACAGAAGAGCTCTATATCAAGTTATGAGACCACAGAGGGGCTCTGGTCCTTAAGGATGATTTATTTCCTATGGTTGCAACCAGAGGATTCTTGTATCTGATTTGGAGGATGAGCAAGTTTTACGATATATGTTAAATTGGATCAAGGGTTTTGTGTCTTTTGATAAGAGCTTCTATGTCAAAATCATGCTTTTGAAGTTTTAAGAAAAAGGGGGTTTTATACTTAGTCTTTTTATGAAAAACAGACCAGAAGAGCTCTGGTTGAGTTTCACATTGAACCAGAGGAGCTCTGGTTGGTCACGTCTTTGGAACCAGAAGCTCTGGTTAGTAGAACTAGAGGCTCTGGTCGAGCATGAACTTTTTATAATTGCTCGTTTTATGAAAAAGGCTATCTTAATGATTGAGAGTTTATCTAAAGATAATTTATATGGGTGAAGCTTTGGTTAGTACAACCAGAGGCTCTGGTCGTAAAGACCAGAAGCTCTGGAAGAGAAACAGAGGGGCTCTGGTCCTGAATGGCAAATATTTTCTAAGTGTGGTTTAGAACCAGAGAATCGATGAACGGGTTACTAAATATTTTCTAAGTATGATATACAACCAGAGGGGCTCTGGCCCTGAAGGACATAAGAGCCCAGAGGCTCTGTCAATACAACCGGAGGCTCTGGTCGTCCACAGAGGCTCTGGCCTTCTACCAGAGACTTAGTCATTTTAAGATAAATAACTAGACAATACACCTTATGTTGGAACTCGCGTTTCTATAATTTTGATTGATGTGAGGGGCATTTAAGCATAGTTGACCAAGGTTGACCCTAGCCAACGTAGTTGATCGTAGGATGACTTTTATAGTCTTTTGAGGAATTTATCATTTATGTACTATTCGCTAATATAAATTGTAGGTTACCAGTCATCGCCGTTAAGTAAGCAATCGACGTTATCAGGTGAGTCTTCATGAGACTTACAATGGAATGCATACCTATGTATAAATTTATTTTCAAGCATTATACGATTTATATGATGATGGTACAAATGCATGATGTTTCAGTTTACATACATGATATGTTTTACATGTATGACGTTTTATGATCAGTTGCATGCTATGTGTTTAGTCACAATTTGAATAACTCTAGCATGCTTTTCCACACTAAAGTTTGATGATTTAAGGGTGGACATTTGACCAGTAAGTCACGACCAGTATAAAACACAACCCGGACAAGTGGGTGATAAGTTAAGATTGTGACACTCAGGGCGTGTTGGTGACTAATAAGTCACGACCAGTATAAAACACTACCCGGACAAGTGGGTGATCAATCGAGAATGAAGTATCAACCCAGGGTGTGTTTGTGACTAAATGACCCATTCCAGACAGATAATTTATGAGATCTCATTTCTTTCAGTGTTGCATGTTTTCAGAAATTGCATGCTACTTGGTACAAGGTTTACAAGTTGAAATGCATGACGTACAATGTTTTTATACACGAAAACCATGAACTCACTGAGCTTTATAAGCTGACTATAGTATGCATCTCAGGCCCAGGTAGTTCGAGGACGGATAAAGGCAAAGGACATGCTTAGAGTGTTGCTTATTATCATCTCATTTTAGTCTTTTGTCTAAGATGCGCTGTAATGATCTTTTGTAACTTAACCCCAAGAGAAGGTGGGTTAGAACTTAAGTTAGATTTTGATGATTCAAAGACTTCCGCTGTAATAGTTTAAATGGTTTTAAAGTAGCCATTACTTTGGTGTATTTATTAAGGAAATGTTTCAGATTACGTGACATCTCTCTTGATGAAAATGAGGGCGTTACAATAACCAAACAATCAAAGTAAATAAAGAGTAGAGACAATGAAACATAGATTTACGTGGTTCAGCAAGATTGCTTACATCCATCCAAGAAGAGAGCCCTTTTGTATAAGGTTAAAAATCGACCTCCGTTTACCCCCGCACAGAATATCAGTGTTCTTTCTAATTTGCTCACTACTCTCGTCTTTCTTACTGCCCTCAACATCTGAACGAGTTCTACATATACAGGAGAATGGGCCTATTTGACCATATGCCAAGTCTTGGGCTTTTTAACTGATCAGAAGGTTCTTCCTACATAAGGCGTTCCCACGCCTTATGATACAACATGTTTTGTCCAGCTCTTCAGCGTACAAAGCGTACTCCTTGAATAAGGCATGTCCACAACTTATTACAAGAATGCTTTTGCTCAACACACTTACAGTGTTTGTTAAAGAAAACCGTTAATGAAAATTGGTAAAGTCAAGCTTCTTAGCGTCATCCGAACGAACACCCTTGATCTTCTTACCAAATTGAGTTAATACAAAGGCAAAGAACTAAGACATAACATTACCAAACTCGGATTTATGTTTTATCAAGTAAATCCAAGTAAACTTAGGGGTTGTTTACCAAACACTTACCCGGTAAGATTTATCATACCAGATACATCCTTATGTAAACTAGAATTTGACGATGCCTTTGTCACCGACAATTTGCATAGTCACAGTATTATAATAGAGGCATGAAATCGTTATTTGAGAACAAGATCATTATTCCATATTTCTCTCAATCTTAATTTCCTCTGCAGGTAAAAGGAATTGTGCTGTGTTTATTGAAGATAAAAAAACGAAAAATTGCATTTACCCAAAAATATATTTTATATCGAAAAATATTGTTCAAAAACAATTATACAAACTAAATCAGTCAAATTACTGGCATAGGCGACACTGACCAAACTAACAAGAAATAATGTCGTTTGGAGATTTTGGTTTGAAGGAAAAAACAAAGGACGAGATATTCAAATCGTCCATGTATAGATTTTGGTGCAACTAAGATGACTCATCTATAATCTGAACCCAACAACTCGACAATGAAATCTTTAATGTGGCCATACCGGTCAATTTCTTGTTGTTTGATTGCTTTTTTTCTGTTTTGACTGGAATCGTACGTATTATTATTATAATTGAGAATTTTCTTTTCTTTTTTTTCCTTTTCTTATACAAATTCTTAAAATACGTTGCTATCTGAATCTCTTTTGGATTATTAAAAATATAAACGATAAAAATGTACTGTTGATGTATATTTCCTCATTTTCTAGATAAATGTCCATAATGAAAAAGACACATAGTTCTATTAAAGTATATTCATTATACTTTTTAATTAATAAAAGACAATTATACCCTCAATCATAGATAAAAATAATCTTCGTCTCGTAATTAAGGAATTATGAAAATATAGACATTTATTATTAAAATTAACTGAAATAGTAATGTAGAGACGTCTAAGGGGCTATTGCCTGTTTGGTTGGTTTCCCATTAAGTGATGTATATGCAAAATTGTCTCTATGGATTAATATGTTTGAATAGATTGAAAATGTTTTCGTTTGTGAGAGCTTTTTCATAGATGGAAGGAGCGTGTTTTTTAATTACCAGAGACGTGTTTGGAAAAAAAAATGGTTTTTTCCAGGAAACTCTTTGTACAAGCTTATTAAAAAAAACCACTTTTATGTATAATTAAACACTATCAAACAATTATATATAGCTGACTAAATAAATTGTGAATCCATTCAGGACCAGTGTATTGGATACGGTGGCACCGCTTCGTTCCTCTGTCGTAATGTAAAAATTTATAAGGTCGTGTTCATATCAATTTGTTGTGTGTCATCGTATATATTTTTGAAACTACAATGATTTCACAAATTTTCTTAGGTAGAGTTGGTTTGCAGGACTTTTCTCCCACCCTAAACCCGAATTTGAACCATGTTAGTGTCATTTTCTTAGTTTTTAATTTTTAATTTCAGATTTATTATATTTCTGAAGAAAAATTACAATAAAAGACTTGAACACAATATCTCACATATGAAAAATAATGGACTAACCAATAGACCAGTGATGATTTTGTGAAAAATATCTTCATATTTGTTTTCTTATAATCAAATTACGTCAACACTTAAAAAAAATCTAGGTCCGTCTCTGAATCCATTAAGCTACTAAGGATCTGTTTGCTACCAGCTTAATTAACTTAATCTGACTCACAACTTATTCGGTTAACTATACATGGTTGTTTGGTAGTGACTTAATAATATATAAAATGTCTTATTCAGTAAACTTTTAGAGAAAAACTTTATGTAGAAAACCAATTTTTTCCCCAAACCTGCCTCTCTAATTAAAAAAGCATGTTCATTTAATTTATGAAAAATGCTTTAAAACAATAATTTTATCAATCTATGCAGACAGATTAATGTAGTGTTGCATACATACATCTTATCCATACAAAACTTAACGAAAAACCAACCTTTAAATTTAACATCGTCCAAATAGCAAATTAATAAGAAAGAATATTGGGATACGTTTAGATTATAACATCGTTGTTGTGGGTCCCACCGGGAATGCCGTTAAGGATCCGTTTTTGTTATAACGGCGCCATATGTTCTTCCGACAGGGTGTGAACGCCACATTTTTCTAAGCCTTTGGAACATTCAAACAAATTTATTCGTGTTTTCGTGGAAAATAATTAACAAGAAAGACAAAAACATGTCTTGGGACCCACAAAACCTCTTTACTTTTTCTCTTCCAAACCACATTCCACAAAACCGCGTTTTGCCTTTTTATTTTCTTCCAAAACTCATATAATAAAGGATTTAAATTTGGTTCCTAACCAACAAAAACGACTACGTTTTTTGAATGCTAATTTCAAATTATTTAATTAGGGAGTAGGTTTATGAAAAAACTTAACATTTATATTTATATATATATATATATATATATGTATACAAATAATTTACAATTAATTTCTTCTGTATGCAAATGTGCATAATAGACATATGTGCATAAAAATAGTAAACATCTTCGATTAGTTGTATACAGTATTGGGTCACATCTATACTATATTATAAAGTATTTGACAAAAACTCTTAAAAATAATTTTTTATGCATGAAGTATTGTTTATTTATTCATATTACTTAAAATTCAAGATTACAAGTAAATTGTGCATAAGTACAACTTATTAAAACTTCATGTTTGAATTCGTGTAACTAACTGCAGATAAACATAATCAAATAGAGAATATCATCTCATTTTAAATATAAAAAATCTAAAATATAATTAAAATAATCATTGAGTTCTAACAAAATACTTAATTATTATCTTTATAAAAATTATATTATTAAACCAAAAAATAATGAATTAAAAAAATACATAAAAATGAGAAATTTTAAATAGTTAGTTTGATATTAATATCAATTTTTTTTTCAATTTTTTATGATATATCTTCATATTTAGATTTTATTCAAAAAATAAAAACATTACCATTTTCTCAAAACCACATAAAATTGTATTATAACATCAACTAAGACAAATAAAAAAAAAAGAAACATTAAAATTAAGATATATCTCACTGCATTATGCGAATACCATTTTAATATAACCTAATGGGGTCTCTAAATACCAGCCAAAGGTTTAAAAACTCAAGATTTGCCTTAAAAAATAATTTTACCGTTTACAAATGGATTGGTTTTATGCTTAAAGAACCCACTTAATTTTCACAAGACGCCACATATTTGATTTTTTTTCCGCAAAAACCAAATAAAATAAATTCATCTCAATATTTATGTATTGTTTTATTAAATCCATTTCAATAACGATATCAAATTCTTTTTCTTTTTTGTATTATTTTATTAAATTCACCTCAATATCATGTTATTTTAGCTTTAATATAAACTGGTTTATCATACGTTAATTGTTTTATATGCTTAAAGGCTCAAACCAATTATCTAGAAATAAAATATATATAATTATGGTATAATTTGCTCTTCAGTTGAATTAAAAATAAAAAAATATCCATAACTGATACGTTTAACCTGAAAACCAAATAACTTGAACCCATTTTGGTTCGGTGGGTTATTTGGTTTCGAAATTCTTTTGACACTCTTAAGTTTGAGTTTGACCTCAGTCACCTAAATTCCTAGATTCGTCACTTCTTATATGCATATGTAAATACCGTACAAATGAACTGTTATTAAGGTATTCATCAATTTTCATTTTTTAAGAGTTTTTTTTTTCTTGAACCACATTCTTTTTAATAAAAAAACTAATTATATATTATCTTTGACGAATCAAATACTTTAAAACTCTTTAAGATTAAAAAACAATTAGATTTAAGTGTAATAATATAGTATTGTAATCGTGTAGCATTTTTATCAGTGTTTTTGTAGCTGTACTCATGATATACATATAAAACGTTAATTTAATGGCATGTCAGATATACATTTCGCTGGGACATGATCCAATCTTATCACGTAAAGACAAGATTTAGGATTTTGACATTTATAGATATAAAAGGAATAACCAAACGCTGCATATTTGTTTTCATCTCCAGCTTAGACTTAAGTTAAAATCTTATTGCATACAATCTAGTGTCTTATTTGGTCTACGTACCAGAACTGAGAACATTTGTTTGTCCCACTTTAATGATCAATCTTCACGAATCCTTCAAGAACAATGACAATCTTCATATGAACAATATAGAGAAAAGGTCAAATAGTCAAGATAGTATTTATAGGTCAAACTATAAAAGCACAAGTCAAAGTCAAACTATGACTTACAAAGTCAAACTCTCTACAAATACAAAATACATCTTTCAAGACAAATACAATAATACTCCAAAATTCAATCCTAACAACATCCAAGATTATGTAGAATTATACATGAAAGATCCTTTGAGCCTTGGGCATTGATTATTGGGTGCTCAACAAGATAACCTAACCATCAAGAACAAGTATTGATTGCAGACGCATATTCTTTCCTGATCACATATTTCGTCAAATCCCGTGAAATCCTGAGCACTCACTAAGAATTTCAAAATCCTATATTCGAAGGATTTCAATTAAATCATAGGATTTCAAATCTGGACGATCCAACAAACCAAATATGGGATTAAAATGGATTCAAAATGCAAATCTCCCCAAATCTATTTCATTCCTTCAAATCAAACGAGGACAGTATAATCAGAATGACTAGATTTTACATAATGGGATTTAGTTTTTTTTATGTTAGAATTAATATTATAGAAATTGCTAAATTAAAATAAAAATGATAGTGGGCCCCACCCACCCATCCACCCTCCCTAACTATTCTATATTACATAGGCCTTTGAATTTTTCTTGAAACCATATCACGTGGAATTGAAAATTTTGACCAAATTTAAAAACAATCCATTTTAATCATTACACAAGATCATGTTATTATTATTATTATTATTATTATTATTATTGCTCTTTTTTTAAAACCGTAAGTTTTTGGATCAATTTATATATACTGATTAATCTTTTTATAATTACGAATTGTCTGAAATCATCGCAGATGAATCACCATTTGTCTGACTTAAATGTAATGTTCGGTTTGTTAGAAGTTGAGGGTTTTTTAGTCAATAAGACTAGATAAAATTACTAAAATAACATATGACTCACTTTCTAAAATACTTTAATCCGACCTTTATTGTCGTATGTATTACGAATTGAGTATTGGGATTAATTCAAATGATAGCTCCAAATTTACAGGCTGTAAAACCGAGTTCTCTGAATCACCCATACTCAATGCTTCGAATATTTATATAAGAGATCGATTATTATGGGTTAGTTAGGCAGTTTATAGATAATTATACTACGACTACGAGGTTACTGCTTGTGGGTAAGATCGAATACGAATCAGAATGCAACTCATAAGATACTTCAGAACCAGAAACACTTCAGAAGCTTCTGTAGAAGATTAAGAAGCTTCTAAATATGCAACATTTGCGAGTGTGTACTCCACAACTACTAACTCACGTTATCTTTTTTTATTAACCTGAATATCCAATCTGTTATGCGAGCCGACTAATCCTAGGGCGATCACCTGCTTTGCAAATAGCCCAGAGTCACCGCATTTGAACCTCCGTGTGCACAAGAGAATTTTTATTCCCCATTGGATTTGAACCTAGAACCTCCAGGTACTTTTGACATTTGGAGCCAATCTCAAACCAATCAGGCACCACCCTTGTGGTTAACTCACGTTATCTTTGTTTCATCACCTAGTCGATCCTTTGAAAATCACAACCACACCAAAAAACGAAGTTTTGATATATTTTAATAAGAAAAAACACATGAATTAAGATTAAAATTAGCTTTTATATATAAATTGTCAATCAAGATGGTTTAAAAGTTACAAAGCTGTGATTTTAAACGCTTCAATCTGCATGATCCAAATCTTGAAAGCATACATAATGTGATTTCACAGTTTCAACAGGGTTTAGGGTTTGTAAAAAAATAATTATCAGCGTGTTTAGCATTTTCAGTGTTAGATTTTGATATTCTCACTATCAGCATTTTTCAGTTACATTATCGTGGTTCAGTTATCGTATTTCTTAGATGTCCACGCTAAAACTTCCAATTGGGTAGTTTCTCTGTTGCAAATTTTTTGATTGATTGATTGATTTGTTATCAGTTATGGAATAATTGTCAAGTTGGTGTTGTTGAATATGTTTCTAATTTAATAATAATAATACTTATTGTTAAGAAAAAGTCGTAATTGAGGAAGTGGTGAGTTGAATAAGAGTAATTATTTTGAGTTTGAAAGGGTAAAAAGCCTTGACACCCACGTAAACGTCCCTTTCTAATTTATACAACGGTTTTCCCCTATTTGACCTTTTGAACTTTATTTCTCAATATCCATTTGAAAAAACAGTATAGATTACAATTGATACTGTTCAAGATATGTAATCAAAATGAACACCATAATTGAAGCGTAATTTTTTTTAAAAACTGTGATAAAATACACTTCAATCAGTGTGTGTGCATATTTCAGTCGACCAAATTGCTTCGATTTGGCCAAGTTGGACATCTCCTAATTGTCGACTCGTTTGAAAACTTCGAAACTAAATTACCTAGTACAATCTACGGTTTGAGATGACAAACCGATCAATTTGATGAATCAAAACGATATATATATATATATATATATATGGAATTTTTTAGTAAATATTAATAATATATGGGTCAAAAATGTAAGTTTTCAGAAGTTAAAGGGGGGGGGGGGAAATGTATTTCTCTAAAGTTAGAGGGTCTATCAAGAAATATGGAGAAATGGATAATGTAATTGAGGAAATTCATATATTTACCCAAGGCCAGTTGTGGTAAAAATAAATGAGAAAATAAAAAAAAATAAAAAAAATAAACGGTTTTTCATATTTTGAACGATTAGTTTGTGAAGATTTTCTTTGAACAATTAAAATTTATGCTTATGGAAATCGAAAAAATAGTTATTCTCAACGTATGAATATGACCATAAACTGCTATTGTGGTAAAAAAATCATTATCAGGTGATGTTAAAAGTTAAAAGAAAAAAAATATGGCATCAGAGTCGTGCCGGAGGGTGTTCTGATATGATATATAAATTTTGGAACCCAATTATACATGTTTTAACATTTATCTAATGTTCAAAAAGGTGCACCATGGCATAATATGGTGCAAGACGCTTCTTCGTCGTTACGAAATGGTCTATAGCATTACTGTAAGGCGTGACTCACACCATGATGCCTTGAGGCGCGCTGCAGCGTGTGGTTTTTATAAGACGTGATTTTTTCATTTTTTTTTATAGATTTTATGTTTTTACATTTTTACAGATTTATCTAATCACACCACTCACAGTTTCATGAATTCATAAACGCAATGGACTTACAATTAAAATGAAGTTAGAAAATTACTTTTATAAGTTTTATTTTAAATATTGAATCAAAAACTATTTTTGTAATAATAATCTATGTGATTTTTTTTAAATATAATTATCAGATACTATGATATATATAGAAGACACACACACACATATATGTATATATATATGTGTGTGTGTGTGTGTGCGCGCATGTGTGTAAATATATAATTCTAAATATGACATACAAATTTACCACTTTATGTCACGTCTTGAAAAACACCATATTCTCGTTGTGGCGTGTAAGGCTTGACTAAACCCACAAGTCATCATTAAGAATGACTAATGGAAATCGAATAGTTTTTTCATTTATTGGCTCATTATACTTTGGTATAATTTATTGACTCATCGATAGAGACACAATACATTATTTTATTTGTAAGTGTAACGACATATTCCTTAAAAAAAGTCCAAATACTTAATCGTTTAAAATATGAATGTTCATTGCTTTTTTTTAGTTCCAGATTTTTCCACAATAACTAGTCCGCTTTGAGAATTTATGTAAGTTTGTGTTACTTTTACTTTTGAAGGGACAAAATGATTACAAATTTTCATCTAATGGTCCCTCGAGTGAATCATCATAAACCAACAACCAAACAATTGTTGCCTTCACTTTCACCATTACTTTCAACAAATTCTTTTTGGTTTCAAATATTATTCTTTCTACAAAAATGGTTTCTAAGTAATTTTTAAGGGTGGTGTTCGATTGGTTTAAGGTAAGGCTTCAACAGTAAAAAATGTTTGGAGATCTCAGGTTCGAATCTAAGGAAGAATAAAAATGCCCTTGTGGCCATTGAGGTTCAAATACGGTGACTCTGGCTACCCGCAAAGCGGGTGGTCATTCTGAATTAGTCGGCTTGCATAACGGGTTGAATATCCAGGTTAATTAAAAAGGAGGTATTTTTCTAATAAAACTAAAATTATAGTCAATTTTGATATGTTTTAATTTTATTTTATAATTTCTTAAATACAGTGACAATTTTGAACAGACTTTAAGGATAATAATTAGAAAACTAATTTAATATATATTTCTATTAAAATGAAATTTTATTTTATAAACATCATGATTGCAACTTTATTTACTTATAACGTATTTATATAGTGTGAAATCAATAAAGTAGAACAGATTTAATGTTTAAAAACCGTCTACTTTTCAACAAATATAGCAAATGGGCCAGCAATCAAGATTTTCTTTTAGATACAACTGTTGTTCTATTTATGTCAAAAGAATCCCGTAAAGAAAAAAAACCGGTATAAGGTAAGAAAAATAACATATCGATTAATCGCAAAAAATTCCGTCTGCAACTTCTTATATTGTTTGTGTCTAGTTCAGAAAAGAGTTAGGTGGCGTTTGTTTTTTTTAAGAAGTGCTGAAGTCTGAAGTCTTATATCAGTTTTGATTTATAAGAGGTGATATTGAAGTCTTACATTTGAATCAATAAGATTATTTGTTTTTTGTAAACTGATAAACGTATGAATTTGTTTAAATTGTCTATTTTACCCATTAAAAATTATAGTCTTGAATTTATAGATTTATACAAATTTTGACATATTTATTCATATTCATTATGAAATTTACATTTAAATTATATAATTAACATTTAATTAAAAGAAAATATGTCATTAACGGTGTTTAACACATTTACATCATATTAATATACATTAATTGAGAGAGGTGATGATTGATTTGGTAATGATCGATTGAGAGAAAGGATCGATTAAGGTTAATTGATTGAGAAACACCGTTGTTGAGGATTTGAATAACAATAAGAGTCAAATAAGAAGGTGGTCTAGCTTCTTTTAATGTTGTTTTTTTTCCGGTAATTCTAAAGGAAAATAATTAGTTTATAACTAACTCTATAATAGATGATTAGAAATTAACTGACTCCATATATATATATATATATATATATATATATTAAGAGAGAGAGAGGGGGTTGAGTTCATGTGAGACCAACCTGCTTTCGTGAAACCATTTTCTTACACTTGAAACGTCACATCAAAACGCTACGAAGGTAAAAAAAGCTGTGAAGGTTGCCCATTCACAGCGTTTTGTTGTGAAGTTTCAAGTGTAAAAAAGTGGTCTCACGGGTCTCACTAAAACAGACTGATTTCACGTGATCTCAACCCAATATTAGGTACGAGTACACAATTTGTTTTTAAATTTTTAATGTTCTAATATAAACTGATAAAATGTAACACCAGTTTTAACACGTCAATTGAAAATTTTGAAATAACTGTTGAATTGATTGGTTGAATCCATTAACGTGTCATATTATTGTCTCTTTATTTGTTTTTATATTTAGATCGTACGCTATTGTTTTGTTTCACAACAAAAATCCAAATTTGGGTTTTCAAACTTTTGAACCGTAACTTCTAAAAGTTCACAGTTTTATATAAGAATATGAATATATATACTACCTTATAAACCAAATTTATCAAAAGTTTTAAAAACAATTTTTAATACATAAAGTCTTAAAAACAACTCAGAATGCATTAAGTACTACTACTTTATGCATTCAGTCTTAAAATCTCTTAATCTACAATTAAAATAACATATAGTACAAGTTATCAATGCACATTATTACCTTTTCTTTTCATGTTCTCAAGATACTTTTGACACATTTCACTCATCTCTTCACCCTCTCATACCTCTATGTCTTCTCCCCATCCCCCAAGGTGAGATTCAAACTGATATTCACCATAAGTTATTAAAAGTTGTCCCATTTATTTCTCATTATTTTGCTCTAGAACTCTCGGTCTTGCTCTCGATCTCTTGATTCTTTGCTCTTGATGTAAATCGAACACATTTGTGTAATCGTTTAAACATGTTAGATTTTAAATATATTGAATTTTAAAATGCAATACAATTTTTTTCATCGATATACTGTAATTGGAAACATTACTCTTATTTATTCAAATTGTATTAATATGTAAAGACCAAGTGTAACTTATATTATAGTTAAATCTTCTCTAATAAAACCATTGAAACCTCAAATCGTTAAAAATTTCACGGCTCCCATCGTATTACACGGGTACACAACTAGTATGCATTAAAAATTGTACATTACTCAGTATATTAGGTACGTTTTTTTATTAAAAAAAATCTCCAAAATAGTTAAAACAAAAGACTCAGAATCAACAACGTTCGATGAATCCAAGAAAATAAGGTTAGATGTGTATTTTATGCATATATATATATATATATATATATATAAATAAAACAAGTGTTTACCCAAGCTACAAGTTGTTAGCTATACCAACATGTATGTTATGCATCAAAACTTGTACAGAGGTTAAGATTTTTGTGGTCACACCTCCTGAGTGGGTAGCAATTTATGTTGAATATAATAAGAATAAATAATATCATATTAATAATTAACTATTTTATTATAATAATATATATGTACTTTTGTCTATTTAAAACTCTTTTTTTTATCAAAAAAAAAAAAGTCCCTGTTTTTTTTATTTATTGATATTCAAATGTGTAATACCCTCAAAGCTCAAAGCAACGGATTGACTTAATAACTTTGAATATAATTTAAAACTATGATGAAAGTTATTGGTAACCAATTACGTGAGATTTATAAAGAGCTAACAATTCTCACATTTCTTCTTGTCATCGACAATGTGGGGTTCGTCTAAAATGTTACAAACACCCCCTCTCGAGGACTCATCATACCTGATGAGGTTTGCCCCACTATCCCGATGGTACAAAGATCGGCTCTGATACCATTTGTTACACCCTCAAAGCACCAAAGCAACGGAGTGACCCAATAACTTCGAATCCAACTTAAAACCATGGTGAAAGTTATTGGTAACTCACTACTTGAGACTTATAAGGAACTAACAATTCTCACATTATATCCATGTTAGACAAGTTGTTACAAAATGTATCTGTCAAATTATTAATAATCTGTCAAAGACCTTCCAGCCTAGTGGTAAAGGCTTGGGCATGACATAGTCATGAACCCGAGTTCGAGCCCTGGGAGGGGAGTGTTGGCGACATTTAAGTGAGGCCATGTTTAGCCTCCAAATTTGCCGGGGATTAGTTGGGCTTTGGCCTGGACACCCTTACAAATTATTAATAATTAACTTTTTTTTAATAATCAATTATAAAACATCCTAATAGTTTCTTTTAGTTTGTATTGGAAGATTGTGCTTATTTCAGTCCAATTTTTTAATTAATATCTAAAATAATTTATTAAAAAAAATTGTGTTAATTAAAAAATGCAATTATTCCTTTGATGTCAATGCATTGAAGTTGTGTGAAATGGTGGTGGGTCTCAAACCCAATTATTTCTCTTGTATGAACGCCTTTGAACTTTTCTTCACTCAATAGCATGTGGCAAAGAAAATTTGGACTAAAATATCAACAAGCTCCATCATATCATTTTACAATCTCTCTCTCTCTCTCTCTCTCTCTCATCCACACACACATATACATATAACCATTCATTTGTACGGTATGCACATGTACATACAAGTAGTTGAATATATCTTCTGGTTTCTATGCACATACTGAAAAATTTACTTATAAATTACTTGTATGCACATAAGCATAAATGTGTGATGAATAGTTACTAAGGTGTTTTTCAATTTTTCAATTTTTCAATTTTTTGTGGTTTTTCTCTAAACCTGACCCTATATATAATCTACCTAAGAAATATTATTCGGATAAAAGGAATAGAGAGTAAAAACTGTATGCACCACCATAAAGATTGGTGAAGATCTATGACTTGCAAAAGGTTTAGAAAAGTTTGAGAGATTTAGAAAAAAAAAAGATTTTGGAACGATTGAGACATTAGAAATTTATGAACAGATAAAGCTACGTAAAAACGCATAAGAGCTGGAAAGTTTCAAAAGTTTGGATAAAGATAACGTGAAAGACATGTACGCTCGTATTTAAAACAACACTTGAAGCCCCTGTAAATGATCTGCAGCCCTAAATGGAAGAACGGAAGAACATCTTACCAATTTACCATCTACCCCTTCATTCCCTCCTCAATTATATGTCGAAAAAGCCCCTGTAAATGATCTGCAGCCCTAATTTTTGCTTTCAAGAACTTCTATCAGATGTCATGCCTCGAAACGGCTTAAGGCCGCCATGTCCAGATGCAGTTGCTCATCCTACGCCATTTTTAGCTTGACTTATTCGCTCCATCATCATCAATTGTCTCATTCTCTAGTTAAAATTAACGTTCGATATCAAGACAAAAAGACTAAAAGTGGTTCTTTTAATAAAATTGATGTCCAAAGTTAAATGAATTTATTATATTGAATGCAATCAACTTGTTTTGAAATCATTGCATCAATCAGTGTCAAAAATTCTAACCATGTTGTGATCTCCGAACAACGAATAATCTTGATCCCGTGGCAAGTTTCATATGTTGTTTGGAGTTTCGACGTGGGTAAAACAGGCATCAGTATTGCTCGATGGAGGTCAACTGGAGTAACGTATATATGGCAAAAACAATATTTAGAGCGTTCAGAGCCAGTATGGTTAGTTCATTTTTTTCTGAACGCCTCTCGAGACACATTATCTACTATGATTTATTTGTTTTTCTAAACAAGAACAACATGAACCGCTCATACAAATTAAAAACATAAACGTATTATCAATTGGTAGGCTTTTATAACATCACGACGTTTCTCTCTTTAATGAGTTTAGCGCTGAATGCTCTTTTGAAAGATCATAACTCAGTGATTATATATTGGTTTGAATGTTAAATCAGTAAAGTTCAAGATCTACTTTACATGTGAAGACGTATCACATATCAATACTTTAAAGACAAAAACAGTTAGTGAGATATAGTTTAGAAATCCGTTAAACATTATCCGAACGTTTGTACTGAAAGAAAAAAGCAGTATAAAAACTTATCTGCTTTAAACTGCAACGATGATGATATAAATTTTTTCGATAAAATTTAGAAACACAGAAACCACATATTTTCATTTGACATTTTTTTTTATTAAAAGACTGATTCAAATACAATAAACATTTAATCACTTGCAAAAATATGACGATGCATTATTGTTTTGTATTCAACCGACGGTGGTTTTGAATTTAATTTTCTAAGCAAAACCCTTTTTTTTTTAATATTAAATCAATTTAAAAAGCAACGTCCCAATGGGGATATAAAGATTCCATCCACGCCTAACAAAAGGATCCGTGTATTCTTTATAAATGTCACGTGATTTCTTATAAATGTTTTATTACTTATTATAGTATCTTATAAAGTATTTGGCTAAAACTTTTAAAACTTTTAAAATTTTTTAAACCTGTTCATCCTTAAACGATTTCATCCTTATCCGATTTCATCCCATATCTGAATTTGTGTAACTAACTACAGATAAACACAATCAAATACATGATAAACATCTCATTTTAAATACAAAAAATCTAAAATATAATTAGTATAATCATTGAGTTCTAACAGAATACTTAATTATTATCTTTATAAAATGTTATATTATTAAACCAAAAATAAATTATTTCATTATTTAACTTATATTAAATTATAAAAAAAATCTATACTATATTATAAAGCATTTGACAAAAACTCTTAAAAACTAATTTTTATGCGTAAAGTACTGTTTATTAATGCATATTACTTAAAACTCAATATTACAAGTA